>NC_133327.1:442405188-442705188 GCF_042186555.1 Aquarana catesbeiana
GTTCCTGGTTGAGAGAGGCTTAACAGCTGTTGTCACAGCTGAACACCACCTGCACGCATTGTTTTATTATCACTGCTGGACATTATTTGCACACACTATTTAGAGTGCCAAAGAGAACTTTTTTTCATTATTTATTATTTATTAATTTTTATATTTAAACAAGCAGGATATTTTATATTGAGCACTAAGCACTTTTTATGTTGATTAAAACACTATGTATGGTGTAACAAGCACTATTAAGCACTAATTTATGGTGTAACAAGCACTTGTTTTTTCACACCTTGTTTATTTATTCATCATTCTATTATTTGTATTTAATATTATCGCACTAGTAAGCACAGAGTTGGTTATTATTAATTTTGTTTTTGGGGTCACCCAAGCGCAGCGCATAACTTGTAAATTTATCCTATGCACGTTATATGAAGCGTGATTAGCGCATGCAGCTGGAGGTAGCACAAGCAAGGCATAAGATCATTGTGGCTCACAGAATTTTTCCAATTTAATAAAAGATTGGTTAAAAAAAAAAAAAAAGGAAAGTGTCACAAATGAGATTAAAAAATGCATAAGGATGCATTGTTGGTGGACAATGGAGCACAAACATTATGGGATAAAAAAGTAGAGGGGGATGGGGAAAAGTTTTTTTATTCCCCAGGTTATGCCATATCCCAGGGTAACAGAAAATGAACCCAGTGGGGAAAGTCTAAAAAGAGGGGACAAGGATTGATAGTCAACGGTAAAAATATTGGTAAAAAATATATATATATTAGTAAAGGATGTATCGATAAAAAATATGTAAAATATATATATAGAGCGGGGGTCAAGCTACCAAGCTACAATAAGGAGTGTGTCTATTTCTTCATTGAGTCCCCCCGGCGAAAGAGTATTCAAGGAATATATCCAATACGTTTCTTGCTGACATAAACGTTTAAAACGTTCTGCAGTCGGAAGGTCTCTGGGAATGGCCTCTATGACCCAGACTTTGAGGCCTTTGGTGGATTTTTGGTGTTCTTTCAGGAAATGGAGAGGGACACTATGTTTGTCACTGCCCTTTTCTATGAAGCGCCTGTGTTCGCCAAAACGTTGGCGTAAGGTGCGTATAGTCCTGCCCACATAAAACAGGCCACATGGGCAGGTCAGGCAGTATACCACATATTCACTGGAGCAATTGTGGAATTCTTTTATTGTATATGTTTTTCCTTTGATGGTGAAGTCTTTTTGCCCGTGGTTCACGAATTTACAGGTGAGGCATAATTTTTTCCAGCATTGATACATTCCCACTAGTGGAATGAGGGCAATATATGAGATTGAGGTGGATGGGGCATTTTTGATTTTACCAGGTGCTATTTTACTCTTTATGTTTTTTGCTTTGCGGTAGGATACCTTGGGTTGTTGGGTGAGAGAGGGGCCCAGGAATGGGTCTCTGAGCAGGATGCACCAATGTTTGGCTATGATGTTCTCCATTCTTTAATGACAGCCATGGAACTGAGTTGTAAATCGTGTTGGTTGTAAATCATCTGCAGTTTTTGCCTCTGGATGAAGTTTTGTTGCTTGTTGGCTGAAGGCTTTTTTAACCAGATTTGGTGGGTACCCTTTGTCCTGGAATTTTTCTGAAAGGAGTATGCCTTGTGTATGGTAGTCTTCGTCTTTGGTGCAGTTTTGCCGAATTCTATGGAATTGACTTTTAGGTACATTTTGGATCCACCTTGGGTGGTGACAGCTCTGGTAGTGGATGTAGGAATTTCCAGCAGTTGGTTTGACAAAGTTTGTGGCATGTATTTGGGATTCACTGTGGAAAAGTTCTAAGTCCAGGAAGGTTAATTTGTTGGAGTCTTGGACATGAGTGAAAGATAGCCCTAGGGAATTGTGGTTGCAATGCTCAACAAAGGGCTCCACACTCTCTTTTGGACCATCCCAGATTATTACGATATCATCGATGTAATGTCCGTAGTAGATGATATGAGCAGCAAAGGGATTTTTATATAGGACATACTGTAGTTCCCAATAGCCCATAGTCAAATTGGCATAGCTTGGAGCGAAATTGGCACCCATAGCGGTACCTTGGGATTGTAAATAAAATGTATGTGTCACGTACCTGGTAGGTGGAGCCCGGAATGCAGAGAACGGCCTCTCGTATACCTCTGACTCAGGAACCCCTGAAGGTGTGAACAGGGGCTCGGAAGTACAGAGGGGCACAAGTGCCTGGCTGGAACACTGGAGTAGAGAGCTGGATCCTGTAGTCAGCAGGGAGGTGCACTGTAGTCCCGAAGCAGGTTGCAGACAGCAGGGAGGTGCACTGTAGTCCTGTAACAGGTTGCAGACAGCAGGGAGGAGCACTGTAGTCCTGTAGCAGGTTGCAGACAGCAGGGAGGTGCACCGTAGTCCCAAAGCAGGTTGCAGACAGAAGGGAGGAGCACTGTAGTCCTGTAGCAAGTTGCAGACAGCAGGGAGGTGCACTGCAGTCCTGTAGCAGGTTGCAGACAGCAGGGAGGTGCACTGTAGTCCTGTAACAGGTTGCAGTCAGCAGGGAGGAGCACTGTAGTCCTGTAGCAGGTTGCAGACAGCAGGGAGGTACACTGTAGTCCCGTAGCAGGTTGCAGTCAGCAGGGAGGTGCACTGTAGTCCTCTAACAGGTTGCAGACAGCAGGGAGGTACAGACAAGCCGGGTCAAGGTACTGGCGGGCAGATCAGGTACAGGAGGGCAAACCAAGAGAATAGTCAGAGTCCAAGTTGAGATCGGGGCGGGCAGCAAACAGGTAAGTCAGGAACAAGCCAAGTAAGTACTGGATACAGAGAACCTGGTAACAAGGGAGCAGGGTTCTCAGGAAACGCTGTAGACCGGACATCAAGGCAGCATTGGAACAGTCTCCTTTAAATAGCCTATCTTTGGCGCCAAGTGTTGTTACAGGGGGCGCGCGCGCACCGACGCACGCAGTGCGCCGCTATTGCGCACGCGCGAGCGCCAGATGGCGCTTCTATGCACAGGCATTCGTTTAACCTTCAGTTTGCGGGGATATTTACAAGAGGGCTTTTCCTGACATTGCCCCCCTCCAAAGGGCAGCCTCCGGATGCCCAACTGGGCCATTTTACTCGGATGAGTTCTTTTAAAGGCTAGAATTAGTCTTTTGGCGTGGATGTTAGCCTCTGGTTCCCAGGAGTTCTCCTCGGGGCCGTAACCCTTCCATTTCACCAGGTACTGAACCTGATTATGTCTCCTCCGGCAATCTACGATGGATTCTACCTCAAATTCTTCTTCGCCGTTAATGAGTACAGGCTCAGGAGGACCGGTGTTCCGGTTAAGAAAGGGATCCGGGACTGACGGTTTGAGGAAAAGCCACGTGAAAGACTGGATGTATACGGAAAGACTCCGGTAGCTTCAACTCATACGCCACATTGTTAATTTTTCTCAACACTGGGAAGGGACCCACAAACTTAGGGCCCAATTTCTTGGATGGGCATGCCAGTTTCAGGTTCTGAGTGGACAACCAGACTTGATCTCCAGGTTTTAGGTCAAGCTCCCCTCTTCTCTTTCTGTCAAACGTTTCCTTGTTATAGTCTTGGGTCCTTGCCATTGTTTTTTGAAGTAGCTTGTTGTTTGTGCTGAAGAAGTTCAAGGTTTCTTGAGCCGCCGGTACTGCACACTCTGGCATGTTATTGGACAGAAACAAGGGATGGAACCCGTAGTTCGCAAAAAACGGGGATTGGTTGGTTGCAGAATGCACAGAATTATTGTAGGCGAACTCAGCAAGAGGTAGCAGAGGCACCCAGTCATCTTGAGAAAAGCAAGAATAGCATCACAAATACTTTTCAAGGGTCTGATTGGTTCGTTCAGTTTGACCATTCGTCTGAGGATGGTAGGCAGAAGAGAAGGAGAGGTCAATCTTCAGGGCTCCACACAGGGCTTTCCAGAATTTGGATGTAAATTGTACCCCCCGATCAGATACAATATTAGCGGGTATACCATGGAGCCTTACAATGTCTTTAATAAAAATCTTCGCAGTTTCGGAAGCAGATGGGGTACCCTTCATAGGCAGGAAGTAAGCCATTTTAGAAAGTCTGTCAACCACTACGAAGATGGTGGTGAAATCTTCTGAAGGTGGTAATTCCACAATGAAATCCATGGAGATCATCCTCCATGGTCTTTCTGGTACAGGTAGAGGCCTCAACAGTCCCCAAGCCCTGGTCTTGCTGCCCTTGTTCTGGATGCAAGTAGTACATGCTTCAATATATCGTCTGCAAAACTTTTGTAGCTGAGGCCACCAAAACATGCGCTGCAGGAGTTCAGAAGTCTTGTGTACCCCGAAGTGGCCAGCTAGTTCGTGGTCATGGCAAGACTTGAGGATGGCAACCCGTGTCTGTTGTGGCACAAAAATTCTGTCCTTGTACCAAAGTAGATCATCTTTCCACTGTAAAGTGACATCTGTTGGATGGGGAGCCAGTGAGGAAGCTTGTTTAATTTGGGAAAGCAGATCTCCCTGAAGCATGAGAGAATTCCCAGGAGCAAGGATGGTATCAGGAGGAGAAGAAACTTCAGGTTCACTGAACATCCGGGAAAGCGCATCTGGTTTAGTATTTTTAGATCCCGGCCTGTAAGTGATGTGAAAGGCAAATCTAGTGAAAAAGAGTGCCCATCTGGCTTGTCGTGGTTTCAATCTCTTGGCAACTTTCAAGTACTCTAAGTTCTTGTGATCAGTGTACACCAGAATAGGATGGGCTGCTCCTTCCAAGAGGTAACACCATTCTTCTAGCGCAGCCTTGATTGCAAGTAGCTCTCTGTCCCCGACATCGTAATTTCTTTCAGCTTCGGTTAGCCTGCGAGAGAAGAACGCCACTGGGTGTAACAGGGCCTTGGATCCTTGTCTCTGTGAAAGAACTGCCCCTACTGCTATCTCAGAAGCATCTACTTCCAGTATATAAGGTAAGGCTGGGTCGGGATGTTTTAAGACGGAGGCTGAAACGAACTGTTCTTTCATGGAAGTAAAGTAAACTTGAGCTTCAGGAGACCATTGGAAAGGGGTGCCTTGCCGGGTAAGACTTGTGATGGGGGAAATCCCTTGATTAATTTGCGATAAAAATTTGCAAACCCCACAAATCGCTGGACTCCCCTCTTATCAGTCTGGGCTGGCCAATCCAAGATGGCAGAGACCTTCTGTGGATCCATCTTGACACCATCTATCGAAATGATCAGGCCCAGAAACTGGATGCTTTGGCGTTCAAACTCGCACTTCTCAGGTTTTGCATACAAGCCATGCTGGCGAAGGCGGGTTAGAACTTTTCTGACATGTTCCCGATGAGTAGCCAGTGAGGAGGAAAAGATCAAGATGTCATCCAGGTATACTATGATAAACAAGTCAAGGTAGTCTCTAAAAATATCATTAACAAAATGCTGGAAGGTGGCAGGAGCATTACATAACCCGAAGGGCATGACAAGATACTCAAAATGTCCGAAGCGGGTACGGAAGGCCGTTTTCCATTCATCTCCGCTTCAGATTAAATTGTAGGCTCCACGAAGGTCTAATTTGGTAAAGATGGATGCAGTTCCGAGTCGCTGGAAAAGTTCAGGTACCAAGGGTAGAGGATAACGATTCTTAATTGTGATTTTATTAAGGTCCCGATAATCTACGCAGGGGCGTAGAGAGTGGTCTTTCTTTTCTACAAAGAAAATCCCTGCTCCTGCTGGGGAGGTAGAAGGGCGTATGAACCCTTTCCTCAGGTTGTCATCTATGGATTCTTTAAGAGTTCCAAGTTCAAGTTCGGTCAAGGGAAAAATTCTCCCAAAGGGAATTTCTGCTCCGGGAAGCAACTCAATCGGGCAGTCGTAAGGTCTATGGGGTGGCAGAGTCTCTGCCCCTTTTTTACTGAACACATCCAGGAAGTCATGGTAAGCCTTAGGAACTGCTTGGCAGGCTTCAGCATCGGTCTCCAGACATAGCAAAGAAGACGGGATGTTGGGAGTTTCCTGTAAACAATGTTGCTGGCAATAGGAGGAATGAAAACTGATTTTTCCAGTGGACCAGTCTATTTGCGGATTATGTGCCTTGAACCAGGGCATTCCCAGTATGATGGGAAACAAGGGAGATTCGATGATATCAAGACAGAGTAGTTCTTGGTGGTTGCCGGAAATGGTGGTTTTAAGAGGAATTGTTTCTTGTGTTACGGGCCCAGATTTAATAGCCGATCCGTCGGCCAGATGTACAGACAGTCTCTGTGCTCTGGGTCGTAGAGGAATGCGGAGTTTACGGCAAAAGACAAGTCCATGAACCCGCTGCAGGCTCCGGAGTCAATGATGGCGGTTGCTTGCGTATTCCCTTCTGGAAGCTGTAGAGAGATGGGGATAGCCAAATGAGTAGCATTATCTAACACAGCAGGTGAAGAGGTAGAGGAAAGAGTAAAGTGCTTACAAGTCTTTGCAGGACAAGTCCTCACATAATGTCCAGATTCTCCGCAATACAGGCAAAGGTTATTCGCTCGCCGGCGTTGACGTTCTTCCGGAGTCAGAGAGGGACAGATCAGGCCTAGCTGCATTGGCTCAGTGGAATCAGCAGGAGTGTGGACAGAAGGCTGTGGTACACGTGGAAGCATCCAGACCGGGCGAGCGGAACCAGCAGTCCGTTCAGCTCTTCGCTCTCTTAGGCGCCTGTCGATCTGGATGGCGAGATTGATAAGGGCTTCAAGTGTCGCAGGGATGCCAACCCGGGCCAACTCATCCTTTAGTGGCTCGGAAAGTCCCATGCGGAACTGGTGGCGTAGGGCGGCGTCGTTCCAATTTGTGTCGGAACTCCGCCTGAACTCAGATGCATAGTCCTCCGCCGCCCTTCGGCCTTGCTGGAGAGAGAACAGGGCTGCTTCTGCGGTAGCTGCTAGTTGCGGGTCCTCATAGAGAAGGGCCATGGCTTGGAAGAAAGTGTCCAGTTGGTAAAGGCAGCTGTTCTTTTGCTCCAGGAGTCGATGAGCCCATGCCTGGGGTTCCCCCAGCAGGAGGGAAATGACGAACCCCACCTTAGTGGTTTCTAATGAAAAAGTCCTGGGTTGTAGTGCAAAGAAAAGTTCACAGGCATTACGGAATGCTCTAAACTTGCTGCGGTCCCCGGAGAACCTTTCTGGAGTGGGAACTTTAGGTTCTGGAGGCAACATTACTACAGAAGGACCCGGGGTAGGACCTGGAGCGGAGGTAGAGAGCACTTGAACACGTTCTTCCAGACGTTTGTAACCGTCTTGCAGGTCTTTAACAGCTTGTGTAAGTCCAGCCAGATGATGGCATAAGTCCTCCATAGGCGACGTTCCCTGCGTGGGCTCGGACATGGCTGTCCGGTACTGTCACGTACCTGGTAGGTGGAGCCCGGAATGCAGAGAATGGCCTCTCATATACCTCTGCATCAGGAACCCCTGAAGGTGTGAACAGGGGCTCGGAAGTACAGAGGGGCACAAGTGCCTGGCTGGAACACTGGAGTAGAGAGCTGGATCCTGTAGTCAGCATGGAGGTGCACTGTAGTCCCGAAGCAGGTTGCAGACAGCAGGGAGGTGCACTGTAGTCCTGTAACAGGTTGCAGACAGCAGGGAGGAGCATTGTAGTCCTGTAGCAGGTTGCAGACAGCAGGGAGGTGCACCGTAGTCCCGAAGCAGGTTGCAGACAGCAGGGAGGAGCACTGTAGTCCTGTAGCAAGTTGCAGACAGTAGGGAGGTGCACTGTAGTCCCGTAGCAGGTTGCAGACAGCAGGGAGGTGCACTGTAGTCCTCTAACAGGTTGCAGACAGCAGGGAGGTACAGACAAGCCGGGTCAAGGTACTGGCGGGCAGATCAGGTACAGGAGGGCAAACCAAGAGAATAGTCAGAGTCCAAGCCGAGATCGGGGCGGGCAGCAAACAGGTAAGTCAGGAACAAGCCAAGTAAGTACTGGATACAGAGAAACTGGTAACAAGGGAGCAGGGGTCCCAGGAAATGCTGTAGACCGGACAGCAAGGCAGCATTGGAACAGTCTCCTTTAAATAGCCTATCTTTGGCGCCAAGTGTTGTTACAAGTGGCGTGTGCGCGCACCCGCACGCGCCCGTGCGCAGCTATTGGCGCTATTGCCCGTGCGCGCTATTAGCGCTATTGGCGCAATTGCGCGTGTGCGAGCGCCAGATGGCGCTTCTATGCACAGGCATTCGTTTAACCTTCAGTTTGCTGGGATATTTACAAGAGGGCTTTTCCTGACAGTATGATCAAACTCAAAATAGTTATGTTCTAAACAGAATTTGGTGCCTTCCAAGATGTACTGTGCCTGTCTGGGGTTGATGAGAGGATCCTCGGAGAGAAAATGTTCCACAGCTCTGAGGCCTATGGCGTGAGGGATGGAGGTATATAGGGTTGCGACATCTAGGGACACCCACTGGTAAGTTGGTTCCCAAGTATAGAAGGAAAGCATTTCTAGTAGATGGGTACTATCTATAATGTATGATGGCAGGTTTTGGGCTAAGGGTTGGAGGAAGTGGTCTATATACATGGAAAAGCCGCTGGTAATGCTTTCCATAGCGGCTGCTATGGGACGGCCTGGTGGATTAGACTGATCCTTATGGATTTTTGGCAGATGGTAAAAGTAGGGGTTTTTTCTGAAACCCTTGATGAGAAATGACAGTTCTGGTTTTGAAATGATGTCTTCTTCTAGGGCTTTGTTGGCTAATCTGGCTGCTTCCAGGTGAATTCAGGTAATGGATCATGAGTGAGTTTGCGGTAGGTATTTGTGTCCGATAATAATCTGAGGGATTCTGCCATGTAGTCTGATCGATTTTGAATTATGATGCCCCCACCTTTATCTGCTGCCTTGATAATGATGTTGTGGTTGTTGGCTAGATCATCTAGTGCCTTTTGTTCTGCTCTAGAAAGGTTGGACTTCTTCTTGGGAACTGATTTACACATGTCGATAAGATCGGTATACATGACTTGGTAGAATGTTTGTAGGAAGGGGCCTTATTTATGTACTGGATTGAAAATGGACTTGGGTTTGAATTTTGTATGTTGAATCGGAGGGGATGTTAGGCAGTGTTTGGTGTATAGTTCCATATCTGCAAAGGGATTATCTGTATTGGATTCATCCAGGTCCATGGTGGTGGGGGAATCCATATCTACACTGGGGGCATTGGAGTTGGTATTTCCACTGGCTTCTTGTAAAGGTGGTGGTTTGAGAGAAGACTGAATGTTATAGAACCTTTTGACTGTCAAATCTCGAATGAATTTATTGAGATCTTTAAATAGCATAAAGGGATTTGGGCGGACAGTTGGTGCAAACGTTAAACCTTTATTCAAAAGTGAGGTTTCCTCCTTTGTTAGTATGTGGGTGGATAAGTTGAAGATTTTTATACTTTCCATATTTTTCCTTTTGAGTTTTCCTCTACCCCCCTTCCTCCTCTCCTGCGTACTTTCTTTTGAAAGTGCTGGGTGGTGGTGGGGGGGGGGGGGTTCTAAAAAATCATCCTGAGTGGTTGTTGGATCTTTGGTGCCTGTGGGGCTGTTCTGTGGAATAGCCAGAGGAGTAGCCTGGTTGGACTGTGTATCAGGTTCAGTTCTTTTGATGAGGGGGGTATTAGAGCGAGGTGTTATGATATTGACTTCGGACACTGAGTTAGCGGAGGAGTGTGGTGAGAAACGAAAAATTGCATGGGTACTATGTGGTGGTGTGAGTATTGTATTGGGTTTATTGATGGGCTGTGGAGTTCTTTGTGTGGTTCTTTTATATTTATTAGTTGTTCGCTGTGGCTTGGGAGTGGACAGAGGGTGATGAGTAGTTGTGGTAGGTGTGTGGTTGTTTTGGGTACGCTGGATAGGTGCTGTCAAGGATAAGCCTTCTAAGAGGGGTTTTGGTGCCGATCCCACATGTGGGGGAATAATATGTGATTTTTTTCCAGCAAAAAACCTTGTTGTTGGTGTAGTCACTTATGTCCCTTCTAAATTTTCCCAATTTTGTTTCAATAAGGTCATTTTCTTGCCTGATAGTGTTCCTTTTTAGGGTCCTAAGCCAAGAGCAGGGGAGTTGTGTGATGTTTTGTGAGATACTGCTGCAGAGTTCCCTGATTTCAACCACTAAGGTTTCATATTTCCTTTTCCTTTGTGCAATGATGATTTTTATCCATTTCTCTGTCCAAAATTCTGATACAAATGTCCATTCCTTGGATAAGTCTGGATCCAAGAAGGAACATTGTTTGAGAACTCTAAGGCCTCTGGGTGTAATTTTATGTGAGAGATATTGTTCTAAGAAGAATCTATCCCACCAATGCTGATTGGCAGAGGAGATTAGATCCTCTTATTTTAAAAACTTTTTACATAGGGATTTACCCTTGTGACCTGGGCAGTAGAGCAGAAAAAACTGGTGGGGAACAGGGAGTAAAATTCATCAAGGGTATTAAATTTGACTTTTTCTATTTTAATAATGAGCTCCATTGGAAAAAAAAAGAAGAGAAAAAAAAAGGAGGGGGAGGGGAGAAAAAAAAAGTGAGGGGGGAGGGGGAAAAATGGTGATAAAAAATGTACTTCTAAAAATATAAATTCCAAAAATGTGGCATCCAAAAAGAGTGCAGCTCGGAGGGCGGGCACAACAATACAGGTTTGAAGAAGAAAGGTTTTCCGGCGCTCAGATTTTGTGATGTCAGGAATGGAATTGTATAATGATGGTTCTGATAGAACATTAATGTTAGAACAAAAAAAGGGGGGAGGGGGAGAGAGAGGAGGCAGCCATCCTCAGAGGGTGTCCATAGCCTCTGTGAGCCTAGCACTGAAAAGGGAAGGGGGTGTGGAGGCGCCAACTCTGCTGACACTGTTATATGGTGAAGGTGTAATACATACACTTACTGGTAAGTCAGTTCAGATGTAGTGGCGATGTCCATCAGGGGTTGTGTTGTCCTGGGATGTGCTGGTGTGCAGGCTTCACTGGCAGTCCTTCACCTCAGGGGATGTTGGTTCCTGGTTGAGAGAGGCTTAACAGCGGTGTCCAGTGTGTGGAAGCTCCACGCTAACCACCCTGGAACCCGGAAGCGGAAGTGATGTCAGCGGTGCACAGGAACAGATGTCCAGACACAGATAGGAGTTTGAATACTTTCTTCTTCAAACTCCATCTCCTCTACTCCTCTTCCTCCCTCTGTTGGAGTACCCTAAGGCTCTGTCCTTGGGCCCCTCCTATTCAGTCACTCTATATCTCTTCCCTGGGCCAGTTGATAACCTCCCATGGCTTCCAATACCACCTCTACGCCGATTACACCCAGATCTATCTCTCCACTCCTCAACTCACCCCCTCGATCTCCTCACGGATCTCAAACTTACTGAATGACATCTCGGTATTAATGTCACACCACTTTCTCAAACTCAATCTTTCTAAAACTGAGCTTGTAATATTTCCTCCTTCCCAGTCCCCCCCCCATGACTTTATCATTAAGATCAACAGCACAACCATTGGTCCCTGCACACATGCGAGGGTGCTGGGTGTAATCCTTGACTCTGACCTCTCCTTCAGCCCCCAGATCCAATCACTGGCTAAATCCTGCCGCTTTAACCTCCGCAACATCTCCAGAATTCGACCCTTCCTGACTAACGACACCACAAAGCAACTTATTCACTCCTTGATTGTTTCCCGCCTTGACTACTGCTACTCTCTCCTTAATGGCCTACCCTTACACAGTGGCTGCGTAAGCTGCTGCTAAACTAATACACCTCATTAACCAATCCATGACTGCTGCCCCTCTCTGCCAATCCCTTCACTGGCTTCCCCTACCCCACCGTATAAAATTCAAAATGCTAACCACAACATACAAGGCCATCCACAACATCGCCCCCAGCTACATCACCAACCTCATCTGCAGATATTGCCCAAATCGTCCCCTCCGCTCCTCCCAGGACCTGTTGCTCTCTAGCTTCCTTGTTACCTCCTCTCATGCTCCTCTTCAGGACTTCTCCAGAGCCTCTCCCATCTTCTGGAATTCCCTGCCCCGGTATATCCGATCAGCCCCTAACCTGTTCACCTTTAGGAGATCCCCAAAAACTCACTTATTCAGGGAAGCCTATCCCACACCCACCTAACAACCCCATCAAATCATTCCCTGCATCTATTACCTTTTGTACCACCACCCCCTCCCTTTTAGAATGTAAGCTGTACAAGCAGGGCCCTCCTGTCCCTTCTGTATTGAACTGTACTGTAATTGTGCTGCCCCCCTCTACATTGCAAAGCGATGTGTAAACTGTTGGCGCTATATAAATCGTGAATAATAATAATATTCAAAGTCTAAACATTAAAAAATACTTTTTGTCCAACCCAGCCACTAGGACCGTCGCTATGCTAGAAAAAGCCCCTCCAAGTTACCATTCTAACCTTCAAAATAAGTCTGTTTTTAATCCTCCCAATGCAGACACCAAACATCTGGATGTCTTCAGAAATATGGTTGCAAAGGATTTAGAACTACTACTTAAGATACGAAGGGTCAATGATCCATCGTATATTAACTGGTTTCTGGACCAGCCGCCTCAGTTATACTGCGGCAGGTTGGCCCAGCTGCGCGAAGCGTCGTAGCTCCCTAGGCGTCCGTGACGATCGGATTCGATCCAGAACCGATCAATGCCCAGGCCAATGGTATCTGGCCTGGGCCTGGAGAATGAGATCCTTCCCCTGCATGTGTAAGTGTAAACACAGCAGGGGAAGTGATGTCATCTCTCCTCGTGGAAGTCTTTTCATTCCAGAGAGAGGAGCGAAGACATCTCAAAGTAATTTCACCGACACTACACTGACGCTAGTTCACGTAGCTACATTTGCCACCTCCCAATCACCCCCGGGTTAACCCCTTCACCCCCTGTCACTGTGTCACCCAGTGCAGTGTTCAAATTTTTTTGATCACTGCACTGGTGTCATTAGTGACAAAAATCAGTGTAATGCCGCGTACACACGATCGGAATTTCCGTCAGAATAAACTTGGATGGTTTTTCCGACGGAATTCTGCATAAGCTTGCCTTGCGTACTCATGGTCACACAAAAGTTCTCTGACCTTTCGACCATCAAGAACGCAGTGACTTACAACACTACGACGAGCCGAGAAAATAAAGTTCAATGCTTCCAAGCATGTGTCAAATTGTTTCCGAGCATGCATGATTTTTTGCGCGTCCGAATTGCATACAGACAAACGCATTTTCGGATAGGAATTTTTCCCGACCAAAAAATAGAGAACATGCTCTCAATCTTTTGCTGGCTGGAATTCCACCAGCAAAAGACCGATGGAGCATACACACAGTCGCATTTTCCAACAAAAAGCTCTCATCAGAGTTTTGCTGGCGGCATTTCCGATCGTGTGTAAGCGGCATTAGTGTACTTAGTGTAGGCCCAGATACAGTGGGGACAGAAAGTATTCAGACCCCCTTAAATTTTTCACTCTTTGTTATATTTCAGCCATTTGCTAAAATCATTTAAGTTCATTTTTTCCTCATTAATGTACACACAGCACCCCATATTGACAGAAAAACACAGAATTGTTGACATTTTTGCAGATTTATTAAAAAAGAAAAACTGAAATATCACATGGTCCTAAGTATTTAGACCCTTTGCTTAGTATTTAGTAGAAGCACCCTTTTGATCTAATACAGCCATGAGTCTTTTTGGGAAAGATGCAACAAATTTTTCACACCTGGATTTGGGGATTCTCTGCCATTCCTCCTTGCAGATCCTCTCCAGTTCTATCAGGTTGGATGGTAAACTTTGGTGGACAGCCATTTTTAGGTCTCTCCAGAGGTGCTCAATTGGGTTTAAGTTAGGGCTCTGGCTGGGCCATTCAAGAACAGTCACGGAGTTGTTGTGAAGTCACTCCTTCGTTATTTTAGCTGTGTGTTTAGGGTCATTATCTTGTTGGAAGGTAAACCTTCGGCCCAGTCTGAGGTCTTGAGCACTCTGGAGAAGGTTTTCGTCCAGGATATCCCTGTACTTGGCCGCATTCATCTTTCCCTCGATTGCAACCAGTCGTCCTGTCCCTGCAGCTGAAAAACACCCCCGCAGCACGATGCTGCCACCACCATGCTTCACTGTTGGGACTGTATTGGACAGGGGATGAGCAGTGCCTGGTTTTCTCCACACATACCGCTTAGAATTAAGGCCAAAAAGTTCTATCTTGGTCTCATCAGACCAAATAATCTTATTTCTCACCATCTTGGAGTCCTCCAGGTGTTTTTTAGCAAAATCCATGTGTCTTGCACTGAGGAGAGGCTTCCGTCGGGCCACTCTGCCATAAAGCCCCGACTGATGGAGGGCTGCAGTAATGGTTGACTTTCTGCAACTTTCTCCCATCTCCCGACTGCATCTCTGGAACTCAGCCACAGTGATCTTTGGGTTCTTCTTTACCTCTCTCACCAAGGCTCTTCTCCGCCCGATAGCTCAGTTTGGCCGGACGGCCAGCTCTAGGAAGGGTTCTGGTCATCCCAAACGTCTTCCATTCAAGGATTATAGAGGCCACTGCCCAGAATCTGGGAGGGAAGGACCGGATGTGGATGCTGCATCGGAGCGGCTGATTCCCCAAAGTCTGTGATCCTCCCCCCTGGGATGGCCGACTAGAGAAGGGCCGTTCCGTGTCTCCTGTCCCGGCCGACTCGCCCCCCCGCTCCCCCACTCACTAGCCGGCCGTCCATATGATCCCACTGTGGGTCCCATAGCGGTAATTGCCGTCGCAGAAGATCCTCATCCTCCAGAGCGTTGGTCATGCACCTGACTCCTCGTGCTTCCAACAAACTGGGAGAAGCTGCACGGATTTACGGAGCACGGAGCTACAGATCCAGCTGACAGGTCGCGACGGCTGAGGCTGGGTGCACACAGCAGCTGAGGAAAGAGAGAGAAGGTTGCTCGGGATGGGATGCCCAAAACAGCAAGTAACATTGCCACTGATAAACAAGCTAAGGGAATAAATGTTAAAGCTGTTGCAGTAAGGTGGTGTGAACACGAGTCTGACCGATATAGACGTGCGGTGTAAGGTAAACCCAGGATACCAAAACGTTAGATATAGGATTGGAAGATCACAGATTTCCTCACTGAATTGTAGATATCATGATTACAAAGTAAATTACGTGATATCACAATAACACTAACTAGGTATACCTGCTACGTAAAAGGTCACTGTTTAAACTGTGCTCGGAAAGTTAAGATCATATAATAAAAAAAAAAAAGGGGGGGGGGAGAAAAGAGTAAAGGCGCCTGTATAGCAACATAGAGAATTGATTACACTGGAAAACACAAAGACCAGCGAGACTGGCCTATATCTAAAAATGTATCCCTCCCAGGTAGAGTTGTACAGAGACAACAAAAATTGATGTTTCCAGTCACTAGTGGATGCTCATTTGTAAGCTTCACGCACGTAAAGACCAAAGCAAAGTTGTTGGATGCGCCTGTACTAAAGAGAAATGAGAGGTAAATCAGTGAAGGGGGCTACAGGGAACCCCCCCCCAACCTCCCAGGTTACGCGCAAGCCCAGGTACTATTAAAAGTATATGGTACAAGAAGGGAGCAAAGAAAGCCCAGGTAAACAAGTAGTGGCTAAAAACAAAACAACAGAGGGAACCCAAAAGTCTGGCGTAAGAAGACAGTTTGAAGACGCAGATACCAGCCTAGCAGGTAGTGAGGTTCCCGTGGCAGCAGAGGAGGAGGCCAGAATGGAACCCAAACAAAAAAACAGGTACCAACCAAGAGTGAAATGGCAGAAATGTTTGCAAGATTAGAAACATTCATAAAGGGGGAATTAGCAACCCTGCATGAAGATATGAATCATATTGTTAGAAGGGTGGAAGACACTGAAGTCAGGTTGGACTCGCAGGGAGAGGAGATTAAAAAACTTAATGCACAACTAAATGAGATGCAGAAAGATCTGAGAGATATATTGTACAGAATTGAAGATCAAGAGAACCGGAACAGAAGGAAGAATCTCAAGATTAGAGGTCTCCCAGAGATACAAGGGGAAAAGGAGGATCTGCAGGAGAAAATGGACAAAATTTTTGGGCATATGGTAAAGACATAACCAGTAAAATCAAGTTTGAAAGAATACATCGGATTAGAAAACCTGCTGAGATTACTGGGGATACTCCAAGAGCTGCCATTGCAAGTTTCGATAATTTCCAAGATAAAGAACAGATTAGGGTATGCCTGAAAAATAATCAACCGGCGATATACGGAGAGACAACACTGCAGGTCTTCCCAGACCTATCAGCTGAGACCTTGGCCAGAAGAAGAATTCTAAAGCCCCTGTTGTCCCAGCTTAAAGCACATAATGTCCAATACTCATGGGGTTTCCCTGCTTGCTTAACAGGACGCAAAGAAGGCTGCTCTGCAGTGTTAAGGTTCCCAGAGGACACACCAAAATGCTGTAATCGCTTAAATGTGCCATTAATAGAAATCCTGGGCTGGTGGGAAAGAACTGAAAACATAGGCGGTCATGAAATATCGCAAGCATGGCAACCTGTCCTCAAACCGAAAAGACCAGAAGGGAGGAAGATGTAAAAGCTCAAGGACTTTGTAAATTAGTTCAGAGAGGTAAAAGTGTGCCTGAAGAGGCTGGAGGGAGGTGGGCTGTGGGTTGGTGTGGGGTGGGGGGGCGGGAAGGGGGGCCGAGGGGGAGGGGAACGGGCAGGGGAACCCCTTAAAAAATCCAGGGGAAATAGCGGCTCTGATGGTGGCCAGGCCGAGTTCAACCTCTAGGGGGCTAACTGTGGGACCGGGAGGAGAAAGTGGGGCCTCGGTTGGTTGGGTCATGGGGAGGCCTTTGTACCCCAAATGGGAGGGTAGGAATGAGGGGGGAGGGAGAGGGGATTGTGGTGGGAGAGGGGGTAGAGTAGAGCATTCACCTTATCGTCTTCTACTCCTTCGGCCGGTTTGGATCTGTAAACCTCCTCCTACTGTAAGAAAAGATGTCTAGCTTAAATTTATTTTCATATAACGTAAGAGGTCTGAACTCCCCCATAAAATGTGCTAATATAATGGGTGAATTGAAATTCTTGAAAGCAGACGTGGTCTTGTTACAGGAGATGCACCTCTTTCTTGGTAAGAGTCAAAACATTTTTTCCAGGGATTTCCCAGTTTGGTTCTATGGAGACTCTCCGACTAGTGGCGCAAAAGGAATCGCTATAGGGTTTGCCAAGGAAGTAAGGTTTAAGCTAGAAGAGAGAATGACCGACCCAGAGGGGCGCTTTCTTTTTCTAAGAGGTAAACTAAACGGATTAGAATGCTCACAAGCAAATATATACGGCCCGAATAAGAACTCAAATAGATATCTACTGGGAGTTCTAGTGAATTTCGAGGAATTCAAGAAGGGGGGGGAATAGTAGCAGGAGATTTCAATCTTTGTCTTGAACCAGGGAAAGATAGTACGTCCCATGCACAGGGGAAGGGAGGGGTATGGATGAACAAACTGAAAATTAAGCTTCATCAATATCAACTTGTAGATGTATGGAGGATGCAACATAATAATGTAAGAGACTACACATTCTACTCCCCCGTGCATGCGACGTACTCTAGACTGGATTTTTTTCTAGTGGAGCACTGGTTACTTGAGGAGGTTATAGGTACAAATATTGGAACAATGACCTTTTCAGACCATGCGCCTATGAGTCTGCAACTGAAAATAGGGGAGCGTCAAAATCTGGGCAATAGTTGGAGACTAAATGAGGACCTTCTCCATGACAAAGAAATTGATAAGCGAATCAAAGAAGAGTTAGAACTATACTTTAAAATAAATGTGCCAGGCGAGATATCAGAAGCCACAGTTTGGGAGGCTCATAAAGCGTATATCAGAGGTATCTTAATGACAGTGGGATATGAGAAAAAAAAAGAAAGGAGAAAGATAAGCTAGCCCTGATAAAAGAAATTTGTGATTTAGAACAACAACATAAGAAAACGGGTGATGGGGAGGTTTTGGTAAGGCTATTTAGGAAAAGAGAGGCTATGCGGGACCTAATTGAACAAAAAACCCGTAAGGTATATAGCCTTATGAAAAAAGAAAGATACATAGGTGGAAACAAACCGGGTAAATTTCTGGCAAAAGTTTTGATAAAAAAGAAAAATACCAACTATATAGAGAAAATAAAAACACGGACAGGGGATATCAGACATAAAAATAGAGACATTGCGACAACATTTCAAGAATACTATGGGGGTTATACGCAATTAACAAAAATGATATCCAGGAGGTGAGGGAACAATAACGAGAGAAAATTCAAAATTATTTAAAAGATATCGGATTAGCTAAAATTGCGGAAAATGAACAAAGTGTTTTAGAGGCCTCTATATCAGAGGAGGAGTTAAGAAAAACACTTAAGGTAACGCCAGTAGGCAAAAGCCCTGGCCCCGATGGGCTGACAGTCCTATATTATAAAAAATACCAGGATCACTTAATCCCCAAAATGTGCTCTTATATGAATGGGATTGGGGATAAATGGGAGATGAGGAGGGAAGCGCTGGAAGCCAACATTGTCATTATTCTGAAAAAGATAAGGACAGTACACTTTGTTCCAGCTACAGGCCCATATCTCTCCTAAATGTTGATATGAAATTATTTGCCAAAGTGCTAGCTGAAAGATTGAAACAAATAATTAATGAGATCATACACCCAGATCAGGTTGGGTTCATACCAGGAAGAGAGGGACAAGATAACGGTATCAAAACACTATTGGCAGTGCAGAAAATCAAAGATAGTGGAGCCCCAGGACTACTTCTGTCAATCGACGCTGAAAAAGCGTTTGACAGAGTGGACTGGGGCTTCATGATGTACATATGGAGGAGATTGGACTTGGGGACAGAATCCTCAGATGGATAAAGGCACTATACTCCCGACCCACAGAGAGCGTGAAGATAAATGGCTTACTCTCTGAGCCATTTGAAATGTTGATTGGCACAAAACAGGGGTGCCCACTTCCCCCATTGTTATTTGTGCTGGCCCTCGAACCCCTGCTCTCTAGGATAAGGCAAAACCCAGATATTAGCGGGTTAAAAATCGGTAAAGATGTGTATAAATTGGCTGCCTTCGCGGACGACATTTTGTTTTATGTCACTCGTCCGAGGATTACCCTCCCGAATCTGATATCTACCCTGACAGAATACGGGAAGTTCTCTAATTTTAAGGTCAATCCGGCCAAGTCGGAAACGTTAGACATTAACAAAAGCAAACTTAGAGATTATACATACCAAAAACATTTATATGGGGGAAAAAAGAACTCAATTATTTAGGAGTTAAAATAACTACTTCAAAAGAGACCTTGCTCCAGGCTAATTTTATGCCTCTCCTTAACGAGATCAAGAAAGAGCTAAATAGAATCTCACGAGGTCAGTTATCCTGGGGAGGAAGAATTAACTTATTAACTAATAAGATGGTAATATTACCCAAAATTACATATAAAATGCAGATGCTTCCAATATCGCTCCCACAAGCTTACCTCAAAAGCTTACACGCAATGTTTTTAAGATTTATTTGGAAAGGAAAAAAACCTTGTTTAAATTTTACACAGTTAACTAAAGATAAGTTTAATGGGGGTGGGGAGCACCAGATATTAGAAAGTATTATGAGGCAATTGCCTTAGCACGAGTAATAGAATGGGTTAAAAAAAATAAAGAAAAACAATGGGTTAAAATGGAAAATAAAATTAGTGAAGCCACGTTGAGTAGGATAGTATGGATTCCACCACACTTAAGAAAATGTAGCGCCGAAACACAGGACATTACAAGACATGCACTTAAAATTTGGGATAACCTGCACAAAAGGGAGCACTGGGAGTTTAATTCACCTTTAATCCCACTTAAGGATACAGAATATTTTGTATCGGGGATGGAGGACTTGTTCGGGAAGTGGATCTTGGAGGAGGACGCCCAATTAAAGGACGCCATGAGACAGGATAAAATCTGCACATATCAAGAATTTAAAGATAAGGACAACCTGGTAGTTATAGACCCATGGCGGTACAATCAATTGAGTCATTTCATTGATTCACTCCCGCAGCCAATTAGACCGTCCGAAAACCTACTCCCATTGGAGAAAATATGTATGGCGAAAAAAAATGAAGGGGGGGTTCTCTAAGATTTATAGAGTATTAATAGAACTGGGGGACATGGAGGTCCCACCATATATTAAGAAGTGGGAGAAGGAATTGGATAGCAAGCTTAAAGACCCGGAACTGTGGCAGATATTGAGAAGGGTTAATGCCACTTCGGTCAACTACAAGTTATTGGAGTTGAACTATAAATGTCTGGCAAGAATGTACATGACCCCCGATAGAGTACATAAATTCCAGAGGGAAACTTTGCAACTATGTTGGCGGGGATGCAAAGAAATAGGGACAATGGCGCATATCTGGTGGCAGTGCCCAGAAATCAAAAAATTCTGGGGGGAGGTAAGGGGAATAATTAAAGAGATCACTAATATCGCTATCCCAGATGACCCATGGGAGTGCCTATTTCATAAGAGCGAAATGCCCACGAAGACATACCTGAAAACATTAATACCACAGCTCACTAATTCGGCCAAAAGCCTTATACCTAGATTTTGGCAAGTGAAAGGAAGACCCACGATGCGGGATTGGTTCAATAAAATTAATGAAATTCAAAGTCTAGAGTATCTCAGGTTTAGCGAAGGGATGGGAATTGAAGTCTTTGAGACGAAATGGAGGGAATGGGTGGAGTACAAATGTTCATTGAGGGCTGCCGAGGTGTGGGGTATTTCATTTTGAGGCCCCGATGTTGCTAGACGGTGATTATCAGATATGTAGAGATGAGTGGAAATTGGTTAAGATAGGAGCAGAGTGGAGTAGCAGTAGGAGATGGGTGTAAAGTAAGAGAGGTGGGGGGGAAGGGGATGGGAGGGTTTTGAGTGCTTTAGGAGGGCTTGAATGAGGGAAGAAAATTGAAACGGGGTTTTTCTAAGATATTATGTTTGATTAGTAAAAGCTGACAAAAATGCCACAATGATGTGATGATGTGAAGGGACGAGATTGAACTTTAAAGTTGAAACAGGATTCCCGGAAAAATACTTCGCTGAAGTGGCAAAAAAAAAAAGGATTATAGAGGCCACTGTGCTCTTAGGAACCTTAAGTGCAGCAGAAATTTTTTGTAACCTTGGCCAGATCTGTGCCTTGCCACAATTCTGTCTCTGAGCTCTTCAGGCAGTTCCTTTGACCTCATGGTTCTCATTTGCTCTAACATGCACTGTGAGCTGTAAGGTCTTATATAGACAGGTGTGTGGCTTTCCTAATCAAGTCCAATCAGTATAATCAAACACAGCTGGACTCAAATGAAGGTGTAGAACCATCTCAAGGATGATCAGAAGAAATGGACAGCACCTGAGTTAAATATATGAATGTCACAGCAAAGCGTCTGAATACTTAGGACCATGTGATATTTCAGTTTTTCTTTTTTAATAAATCTGCAAAAATGTCAACAATTCTGTGTTTTTCTGTCAATATGGGGTGCTGTGTGTACATTAATGAGGGGAAAAAATGAACTTAAATGATTTTAGCAAATGGCTGCAATATAACAAAGAGTGAAAAATTTAAGCGGGTCTGAATACTTTCAGTCCCCACTGTATGTCTTATTGATTTTGCATGAACCACGTCTCCATCAACTGTATATGAGAGTGTCACACTGCCGCTGCATTATTGAGGCTGGATTTCGATCGTTGGATTGGCTAAGAGGCAGAATTTCACCTTATGATTGCCCCTGTGGGGAATGCTTTAATGACCTTTCTGTTAATTCTGAGGTCCACGGAGAAAGGTGAGTGGCCTGCATGCGGTAGTGGAAGCACAGATAAGGATGCACAATAATTGCAATTGTTTTCAAGCACCAAGATCACTACTGAGGAGTTTACCCTTACCTTCTTTTGTGTCATCCTTGGCTCTCATACTATATGAACTGGGACTGTCTATATGTCTTAGAACTGTTAGATTTTATCTCTATGTATTTTTAGAATTATTTATTATGTTTTTAGCGCTGCACTATTTTGTATTTTTAATATTTTGATATTACAAAAGCGTATCATATCTGAAGCAAATGTTTTCAAGTAAAGGTCTTTCCTTGGTTAGCAAGATAGTAATTAAAGTTCATTTCAGGTTAAAAAATGGCTAAGCTTCCCAGGGAGGCAGGGACCGGACCAGATAAGAAGAGCCATAGACGTTATCACCTTACTTCGATCACACTGGGATGGGGGGCCCCTCAAGAGGGATTTTTGCTTTCTATAGACTTCCAGAAAGACTTCGACACAGTCACATGGCCTTATATTTTCAGGGTTCTGGAGAGATGGGGCCTTGGCCCCAACTTCTTAGCATTCTGCATTCCCTTTACTCTAACCCGAGCGCTCAAGTGAGAATGCAGGGCAGATACTCAGCTCCTTTTGATATAGAGAAGAGCACCACACAAGGCTGCCCCAAGAGCATAAATGCGCCCTATTCACGGATGATCTGCTTCTCTTTGTTAGATCACCCCTTATCTGAACACCCCAATAATTTTAGCCTACTTCACGAGTTTGGTGCTGCTTCCGTTCTGCAGGTCAATGTTTCTAAATCCTTAGTTTTGAATGTCTCAGTCCCCCTGACTTGTTGGAACATATGCGAGTACATTTTCCATTTACCTGGAGCTTGACGTCTTTCCCATACTTCGGGGTTAACTTGGCCTGTAACTATCCTCCCATGTTTAACCACTTCAATACTGGGCACTTGTACACCTTCCTGCCCAGACCAATTTTCAGCTTTCAGCGCTGTCGCACTTTGAATGACAATTGCACGGTCATGCTACACTGTACCCAAACAAACTTTTTATCATTTTGTTCCCACAAATAGAGCTTTATTTTGTGGTATTTGATCACCTCCGGGATTTTTATTTTCTGCTAAACAAATAAAAAAAAGACCGAAAATTTTGAAAAAAATGGTTTTTTTTGTTTCTGTTACAAAACTTTGTAAATAAGTAATTTTTCTCCTTCACTGATGGGGCTGCACTGACAGGTACTAATAAGGCGGCACTGATGGGCACCGATAGGGTGGCACTGATAGGCGGCACAGATGGGCACTGATAGGCGGCACAGATGTGTACTGATAGGCGGCACGGATGGGCACTGAGAGGCGGCACAGATGGGCACTGATAGGTGGCACTGTACACTAATAAATGTTACTGATGGATGCCAATCAGTGCCAAACAATAATGCTTGCCAATCAGTGATACCCATTGTGGGCACTGATTGGCATCCATTGTGGGCACTGATGGGCATATTTGGTGGTCTAGGGTGGCATACCTGGTGGTGACTAATGTTGGCATCCTTGGTGGTCCTAGCGGCGCCCCTGGTGGTCCAGTGTGGGCATCCTCCGGGGGGGGGGGCTGCACTGATAATCGATCAGCACAGACCCCCCCCTGTCAGAGGAGCAGCCGATCGGCTCTCCTCTACTCGCGTCTCACAGACTTGAGTGAGGAAAAGCCGATCACCGGCTCTTCCTGTTTACACTGTGATCAGCCGTGATTGGACATGGCTGATCACGTGGTAAAGAGTCTCCGTCAGAGACTCTTTACCTAGATCAGTGTTGCGGGGTGTCAGACTGACACCCCGCAACAATGATCGCCAGCGGCTTGATATCCTGCCGGACATCATAAGATGTCCGGTCAGGATATTGCTCCAACATCAAGGATCAAAGGGGGGTATATCCGTCATCTATTCCTCACTTTCCAAGGCCACGAATAAACCTCACTATACCAGACTCTCGGAACAGAATAGTTTGGGGTGTCTACTTTCGAAAATGGGGTCATTTGGGGGGGTTGTGCCATCTCTGCATTTTATGGCCTTCAAAACTGTGATAGGTAGTAAGGAGTGAAATAAAAAAATTTACACCCTTAGAAATCCTAAAGGCGGTGCTTGGTTTTCAGGGCCCCGAACGCGGCTAGGCTCCCAAAAAGTCCCACACATGTGGTATCCCTCTATTTAGGAGAAGCAACAGAATGTATTTTGGGGTGTAATTTCACATATGCTCTTGGCATGTTTGAGCAATATATCATTTTTTTGGAAAAAAAAAAAATTGTCCTTTTCCCGCAACTTAAGTCAAAATATAAAATATTCCATGGACTCGACATGCCTTTCAGCAAATAGCTTGGGGTGTCTACTTTCTAAAATGTGGTCATTTGGGGGGAGGGTTTGAACTGTCCTGGCATTTTATGCACAACATTTAGAAGCTTATGTCACACATCACCCACTTTTCTAACACCTTGAGGTAAGTAGAGAAGATTGAAAAAGAGAGCACTTCTAACGCTACCTAAATTGGTCAGCCCTACCAGGTCCTCAGGAACGTCTATGCAAGACATAGAGAGTCCTCACGCAGGAGAAGTCGCTCCAGACATAGACGGAGCCGCTCCTACCATAGGAGAAGTCGCTCAAGAGGAAGCCGCAGAAGAAGCCGCTCCAGATCACGTTCTCGGCATGGTCGATCCCGCCACAGAAGGTCGTCCTCACGTAGGCACCGCTCCCCTGCACGCCATTCCCGTCCCGCCGGGAACGCATGCTGGATCTGTGGTACAGCGGCTCTTCCGGATAAGCTGGTTTGTCAGAGATGCCTAGAGGAGGCCACAAGAGAGAGAGCCTCAGAAGTCAGGGACTCAGCCCCTCAGGCCTCAATACCAGATGTGGATCTCTCCACCATTACCTCTCCAGCCCGGGCCAGCACATCAAAGGAGCAAGACTCCCTATCTGATAATGAAGGCCTGGAGGTGTCGGCAGGATTCGACTTTGGCCTTATAGAACCGTTTAAATCCGTTAAATCGGTCAAGGAGGCAATAGGATGGGAGGAACCCCAGGAAGTCCAGCCAAAGCAGAGAAAATATTTTCCTCAGCTTAAAAAGGAGCCTGAAACCTTTCCGTTCATCGACGAGCTGGAAGATTTAATCAAAGAAGAGTGGCAGAGACCAGAGAAAAAATCTAGTCTGAACAACAGACTCCAGAAGCTGTACCCACTCAAGGAGCCTAAAGTGAACCCTCTGGTATCCCCTCCAGTAGTGGACGCATCTTTAATGCGCCTCGCCAGGCATGTTACCCTCCCGCTAGAAGATGCGGTTACGTTTAGAGACGTTCTTGACCGAAAGATCGACACGGATCTCAAGCGGGCTTACCTTTCGGCCGGAGGTGCATGCAGGCCTGCGATAGCACTCGCGGCAGTAGGAAGGGCCATCTCGAGTTGGTCTTCAAACACGGAAAAGCTGGTATTAGAGGGGGCAGACCAAGAGAAAATTGTGAAGGCATTACAAGAGTTAAGCTTGGCTGGCGATTTCGTGGCTGAGGCCTCAGTTGACACTATCAGATCTGCTTCAAAGTCTATGTTCGCCTCAGTGATGGCCAGAAGAGCTTTGTGGCTGAAGCCCTGGACGGCGGATCCGGCATCCAAGTCCAACTGGTGCCGTATTCCGTTTGACGGTGAGCACCTTTTCGGAACAAAGTTAGATACGGCCATCTCCAAGGTAACTGGTGGAAAATCCGGGCTCATTCCCTCAGATAGGAGGCCCAAACAGAGACCCCTCCTTTTAAGCGGAATCTCCCAGAAAGGTATAGAGACGCGAAAGCGTACAGACCAGGGAAGGAGTACCGAAGGAACTGGAAGAACCCTCAAACTTCCTTTATGAAATTCCAAAAGCCTAAGACCTCCGCTCCCAGTGACCAGAAGCCTTTTTGAAGGTGCGCCCGTCCGGCCAGCAGTAGTAGGAGCAAGGCTTTTCAGTTTTAGGCTGGTCTGGACGGATACCATACACAATACCTGGACCCTGGCCACCGTCAGTTTCGGCCAAAGATGGGCCTTCAAAAATCGACCCCCAAGAGATCATTTCTGCCCAACCCGTATTCCTCCTCCCGGGGAGAAAAGGTTATCCCTTCTAACTTATGTCCTAGAGCTGCTTCAAAAGCGAGCGATAGCAGAGGTTCCGCCAACACAACGAGGCAGAGGATTCTATTCTCCACTATTCCTCGTCAAAAAGAAGTCAGGGGACTTTCGGCCGGTTCTAGACCTGAAGAAACTCAACAGGTCCATCAAAGTGGAGTCATTCAGGATGGAAAGCCTGCAGTCTATCCTCCAGGCCATAAACTTGGGAGACTGGATGCTCTCCATAGATCTCCAGGATGCCTACCTACACATACCAATTCACGTGGCATTCCAAAAGTTCCTGCGGTTCTCGGTGGGCCAGGAACACTTTCAATTTCGAAGCCTCCCTTTCGGGATCTCTACGGCACCCAGAACATTTACAAAGGTTCTGCTTCCAGTAATAGCCTCTTTGAGGGAGAAGGGTCTAAGGGTCCACCATTACCTGGACGACATTCTTCTCCTCTCAAACAGCCAGAAATCACTCGTGCAACATCGCGAGATCTTAGTTTCCACCCTAACGAGTCTGGATAATCAACTGGCAGAAGAGCAACATTCAGCCTACCCAGAGGATGGTCTTCCTGGGAGCCGAGCTGGACACCTGGGCCAACACGGTAGAACTGCCAAGGGAGAAGTTGTCCCTACTAATTCAGAAAGTGAAAGATGTGGTTCCAGCATCATACTTACCGGCCAGAGCATACCTCAGCCTGCTGGGGTCCTTATCAGCAACCATTCCAATGGTCAGGTGGGCGCAATGGAATATCAGACCTCTGCAAGCCTCCTTCCTGTGCCAGTGGGACGGATGGTCCATGTCCCAATCGATTCGCATCTCAGAAGAAGCCAGACTATCTCTACGGTGGTGGACTCACCCCGGCAACCTCAGCAGATGCAAACAGATAGTCACTCTCCATCAGGAGGTAGTAACTTCGGACGCCAGTCTGGAGGGATGGGGGGCACACTACCTACATTATGCAGCTCAGGGCCGCTGGCACTTCAGAACCAGGGATGTGGTGTCAAACGTCCTAGAGATGAAGGCAGCCTTCCAAGCCCTCTTGGCATTCAGCTCTCTTCTGAGAGGGAAACAGGTCCTCATCCAAATGGACAACCGAGTGGCTGTGGCCTACATCAACAGGCAGGGGGGTACCAAGAGCATTTCCATGATGCGGGAAGTTGGTCCGGTGATGCGATGGGCTCAACTGAACCTGCAGGACCTGAAGGCGGCTTATATTCCGGGAATTCAGAACAAACTGGCGGACTCTCTCAGCAGGACATTCGTTTCCAACAACGAGTGGTGTCTAAGCCCGCAGGCCTTCACCCTCATATGCCAGACATGGGGTCATCCAGACATAGACCTCGCAGCAACACCAGAGAACAGGAAATGTCAAAGGTTTCTGTCGAGGAACCCCTTCCCCTCAGCGGAGGGAACGGATTGTCTCCAGCATACCTGGAACTTTTGCCTAGGTTACATTTTTCCACCAACCCCACTGATTGCCAAGTTCCTTCTGAGGCTCAAACACTCAGCAGCTCTAGTCCTGGCCGTGATTCCCTTCTGGCCACGGAGGCCTTGGTTCACCACCCTCCTGCAACTGAGCACAGCGGATCCAATTCCTCTTCCGGTGACAACGGATCTACTAACCCAGGGCCAGCTACTACATCCGAATCCAGAGAGATTGCACCTAGCGGCCTGGAGACTGAAAGGTCTAGGTTCCTAGATCAAGGCTGTTCGCAGAAGGTAGTCGAAACCCTGCTTTTAGCCAGGAAATCTTCCACGAATAACACCTACGAGAGAGTCTGGGGGAAGTTCTCTTCCTTTGCTCAGGAACAAGGTTGGGACCCTTCTTCCCCATCAGCAGTACAAGTGCTTGAGTTTCTACAGTCAGGCCTAGACAAAGGCCTTAGATCTAGCACCCTGAAGGTCCAAGTCTCTGCCATCTCTGCTCTGACAGGGGTTAGATGGGCACTTAACCCTCTTGTAGTTCAATTCCAGAAAGCATGCCTGAAGCTAAGGCCTCCCAGAAAGCCTTCATTTCCAACATGGGACCTATCAACTGTCCTAGAAATTCTATCCGGAGAACCATTCTCCCCTCTTGAAGATACCTCCCTCTGGGACCTGACTCTAAAAGTATCATTCCTAATTGCCATCACTTCAGCGAAAAGGGTCTCGGAAATGCAAGCTTTACTGATCAAAGAACCATACCTGATGGTTTACCCAGACAGGCTAACCCTGAAACCTTCAGACAAATTTATCCCAAAGGTTTCCTCTGCATTCCACTTTAATCAGGAGATTGACCTCCCGGCTTTGAACACAGATCAGGGCGTTCCTCATCCCCTGGATGTTAGGGGCAACGTTCTGCATTACCGCTCGGTGACCAAGTCTTTCAGGAGATGCGAGAACCTTTTAGTCATCCCACATGGGTTCAGGAAGGGCCAGGCAGCCTCTGCCCGTACCATCGCCTCATGGCTCGTGAAAACTATCAGGAAGACCTACTCCTTAAGCACCTTGCAGATCCCGGAAGACCTTAGAGCGCATTCCACCAGGGCAATGGCGACTTCATGGGCAGCTTACTGTAAAGTTTCAGCGGAAACCATTTGTAGAGCGGCCACTTGGTCTTCAAGAAACACCTTCATTTCCCATTACAAAATAGACGCTGCACGCTTAGCAGCAGTTGAATTTGGGAGGGCCGTCATACAGGCCAATTCTTCTGTTCCTTGTCAATAAATTTGATTTTTTTTGCACTCCCACCCAGTTTGGCGAGTTACTCCCCAACGTGTATGCTGCCATGATGCGACAGGAAAACGGAAAATTGTATACTCACCTTTCCGTAATTTTCCTTTCCTGTCGCATCTTCATGGCAGCATACAATCACCCACCCTCTGAGGTGACATGTGTATATATTTACAGAGAATACTGGGGCAGGTGTCTACTCTCTAATTTATAGCTATGTGGTCCTATCAGGTTGTGGAGGCGGAGTCACAACCCAACGTGTATGCTGCCATGAAGATGCGACAGGAAAGGAAAATTACGGAAAGGTGAGTATACAATTTTCCGTTTTTATTATATCCTTCAGGGAGAGTAAAATCACTACACAATGTTTTGGCCTAGCTGCTTGACTCAATAAAGGCAGAGGGTATAACACAGCTTCACTCTTCTTTTTTATTTGGGTTATATATATATATATATATATATATAATGTATATAATAAACTTTTTTTTTTTTTTTGGTATTTTAATATTTTTGTGTAGGACTGGTGTCAAGCCAAGGGTGTAATAAACTGCCAGGCATTTCTTTTCACCATACTTAATTAAGAGCGGTATAGCGCCATTTCTACACTCCATTACCCAATTGTGTACTCCACCTAGTTGGTAGTAATATGTAGAGCCAGCAATTCCCCTTCCTCTCTTTTTTTATATATACATTTTTTTCCCACATATTATTGATAACTGCGGCATCCACCTACTGGATTTCACTACTAGTATTACACTCATTTCGCTTGATAGATACCGTGGCGCAGGGTCATTTACTACTTCTCAGTAAGACATACCATACCTGCAAAGCAAATACAAAAAAATAGTAAAAAATAAAACATTTTTTAATACAATCTGTGCCTAAAATATATATATGCCAAAGCATGGGGGCATCCGCCCCAAAAGTTAGGAGCAAATCACTCCTCCACTCCGGCTGCCCCCATGCTTCGGCATATATGCTCTTTTTTTTTTAGCTGTGGGGGTGAAATCACCTCCTACAGCGCTGGAGTTACGGCTTTATGTATCGTGGGAGCAAACGCTGTTGCTGTCAAGATAAATAAATCCGCGCTGCAGCTGAATGGCGTGCCTGAAAACAAAAAAATGGTTAACAATAAAACACAGTAAACAGTAAAGTATAAAAAAATGACATACCTGAAAAGCAAACATGATAAAACATAATAACAATAAAACATTGCAGAATAGAATACAGTAAAAAAGAGCAGAACAGAGAGAGAATAGAGAGAGAGAGAACAATAAAATGACAACTATTTTTGTTTTTTTTTATTTTATATGTTTTTTTTGTGGTTTTTTTTTTTTTAAATTTTACATTTTTTTTATTTTTTATACACTTTTATTTGTAACTGTAACGGTTCGGTTCCAGGTTCGGGTCTCTCAAAATACAATGGCATCTTGGGAGACCCTGTGTGTCCTAGTCTGTGCAGTGCTGTACCCTACGCTAAAACTCCACTAGTGTATGGTAGCATTCAAAACATTCACCCTTACGGGCAACTAGGTACGGTGCAAACAGCTGGTCATTGAGGTCCACCCCTCCCATATTTTGGTTATATTCGCAGACACAGATGGGTTTCTCCACAACACCAGTCGCCGTAGGAATTTGGACCGTCGTGTCTGCATGAAGGGAGGACAGAACGAAAACATTCTTATTATCCCTCTACTTCACAGCGAGCAAGTTATTACACTTCAAGCAGGCTCTCTCCCCCAGCCTAAGACAGGAATCTACAAGCCTCTGGGATAACCCCCGGCGATTAGATCGCACGGTGCCACATGCGCCAATCTGATGATCAAACAAGTGACTAAAAAGTGGCACGCTCGTGTCATAATTGTCCAAATACAAATCGTACCCCTTTCCGAAAAAGGGTGACACCAAGTCCCACACAATCTTGCCAGCGCTCCCTATGTAATCTGGGCAGTTTGGCGGCTCTACGTGACTATCTCTTCCCTCGTAAACCATGAAACCATATGTATAGCCTGTGGCCCTGTCACAGAGCTTATACATCTTGACCCAGTATCTGGCACGCTTGCTGAGAAGATACTGTTTGAAAGACAAGCGGCCAGAAAACTTAATCAGGGACTCATCAACGCAGACAACTTGATGGGGAGTAAACAAGGCTGCAAAACATTGGTTGAAGTGGTTTACGAGGGGCCAAATTTTGTAGAGCCGATCGCATCCAGGGTCTCCACGAGGACGACAGAGTTCATTGTTGTTGAAATGCATGAACCGCAAGATCTGCTCGTATCATGCCCTGGCCATGGAGGCAGAGAACACGGGCATATGGTAAATTGGGTCAGTGGACCAATATGACTGCAACATACTCATTTTAACTATGCCCATATCGAGGGATAGGCCCAGAAAGGCCTTAAATTCGGAAACCGTAATTGGTTTACAATCTCTGGCAAGAGAGGACTGGGGATTAGCGTTGATGAATTCACCAACATACAAATTACTTTGGTCCACAATAGATCTATAGAGATCTTCCGTGAAAAACAGTGAATATAATTCAAATAACGTAAAATCAACTGTTTCCACCTGAATTCCGGGTTGGCTAGTAAATGGGGGAAGTACGGGTGCTGCAGAAGTGGTGGGCTCCCAATTAGGATTGGCAAATTCTGCAGGAAGAACACTATGGGCACGACGGGCCTGTCTTTGTCTTCTTGGTGGCAGCGGGACACTACTTGTGCTTGCCACCTCGCCAGTTTGAACTGCACTTATGGGACTCGCCACGTCACCACGTGATACTGCAGTGCTGGATGTAGGACCAGGGTGTACTAGGCCGCTGGTGCTTGCCAGTTTACCAGAAGGATGAGTGGCACTAGTACTTCTTTGCTCCATACGAGAGCCCTGCGGTTCTTGCACCTCAACAACAGCAGAAGAAGATCTTGGTCTGGTACACCTGACCTTGGCAGGGACCACAACTCTATTGTCAGAGCTATCTGTCAGGGAGCCGCTTTGGTCTACACGATCGTATTCTGAGCCTGAATCTGACAGATGAGTGACTTCCTCTTCACTATCTGTCATGCTCAGCAACATGTATGCCTCTTCACTACTGTACCCTTGATTTGACATTTTGGCCTCTAAATTTAATGGTACAGTAGTGAAACTCACAAGTAAAAAAAGCTCCTAGGCTGTCAGCAACTGTATCAATCGCTACCAAAAAAACTGTTAGCGATCGCAGGGATCAGGCCTGACTCTGCGAACGCTGCAGCTATGTGTTTTGCAAGTGACAGTGATTGATCGATACTGCACTTGGGTGGGCTGGGTTGGGCGGAGGGGAAAAACGCAGGTGCTAGCAGGTATCTGGGCTGATCCCGCTAACACTGTGTTTTTGGGAACCCTAAACTGCTGGGGACGCTAGTATAGATCTGATCAGATCAGATATTGATCCGTTCATACACTATACCACTAAGGGAGGTGTATGCTGTGTGCGTGGGTGTTAGCGGTACTGGCACTAATCTGACGCTGCCTGGGGCAATGCAGACCCTGACTGACACTAAAACCTAACTAATATCACCCGCCGGGCGATCAGGGGGTTAAACCATTATTGGGTAATAAACGGCAGGTATAAAAAACAAACTAACTAACCAGCGTCACCCGTAACACTTATACGGTGATCACTGGTGAAAGGGTTAACTAGGGGGCAATCAGGGGGTTAAAACCTTTATTAGTTAGTATATGGGGGTACCTGACGCTATAAAAAGCTGACGGTGAACCTAAATAACTAACTGGCTACCTAGCATCACCCATGACACTTATACGATGATCACTGGTGACAGGGGGTGAAAGGGTTAACTAGGAGGCAATCAGGGGGTTAAAACCTTTATTAGGTAGTATATAAGTGTCACCCATGACACTTATACGGCAATCAGAAAAATGATCGATTTGTGACACTGGCGACAGGGGGTGAAAGGGTTAACTGGGGGGTGATCAAGGGGTTAAATCTTTATTAGGGTGGGTTAGGGGGGTACCCTAGACCTAAAGGGGCCTACCACTAATTGCCCTAACACTTATAACAGTCACAAAATGACACCAATGCAGTGATCAGTAAATAAATCAAAACTGCTATTGGTGTCACTGTGACAGGGGGTGATCGGGGGGTGATTGGGGGGTGATTTATGTGCCTATGTGTACTGGTGTTAGTGTGCTGTTGGTGCAAACTCACACTGATGTCTTCTCTCCTCGGGAGCCGGAACAGAAAGGCTCCATGAGGAGAGATGACATCACTTCCTCTGCTTCTGTTTACATTACAAAAGCAGAGGAAGCTTCCCATTCGTCAGGAGCGATCGTGAGGGAGAGGCCATGAATCAGTGGCCTCCCCCTCAGGATGGATCACTCCTGCAACGATGCCAACCATCTCGGGTACCGGGGGGTGCCCCGCCCACGGGAGGGGAGTAACGTACCCATACGTTACTCTGCCTGCCCGTGCCATTCTGCCACAGTATATCTGGGTGAGGCGGTCGGCAATATTTAAGGAGACGAGAGGAAGGCTTCTAGTTAGCGATCCACCTGGTTTGCATAACCCAGTCCTCACAATAGCTGGGATTGGTCTCACTGGTCTGTTCAGCTTGTTCCCTATTTTAACCGGTGCGGACGACCGGGGCCGTTCCGTCCACAGTGAGTTCCCTTTGGGGTTTCGGGATTGGCTCCCGGCATTCCTCCGCAGCCAGGTGTGTTTCTCCCTACCTAAACGGCCAGTACACTGGTGTCACCCTTCCTCATTTCATGAACGAGAGACTGAGGGTGCTAGTTATCCACTCTCCTGTTATTTCAGATTGTATGTTGCAAACTAGCTTATTAGGTTGCTGTCTTACTCGTGCTAATTCCTGATATGAGAGTTGTTTGTTTCATATACGTCAGTGTCTCTTACTTATATCTGGTCACCTTATTTGATGATGTGCTTAACATGTAATCTTGTTTTCTGAAAATTCAATAAAACTATTGTAAAGAAAAAAATGGCTAAACCTCAATAGATTTTAAAAGAAACCAGTATTGGTATATTGTGGTTTTGCAAAATAGGACTTATTTCAGTCAAACGGAGAATAAATTGACTATTTTAAATGATAGTGTCCACTACTGTTGTGGGCGAGGAAGGGAACTGGATCTAGCCATAATAGAAAAAAAGTGACCTGGCTAAACACAGACTGCACAAGTTAAGTACAACAGAATCTGCATTTTTAGAAACTGACACCTTATAGGTCCTTGGTTTGCGATATTCGTTTTAACTAAAGATCAAATATCTACATTATCTGCAACTCTGAAATTCCTGTTCTGGAGTCAAAGAATAAGTTGAATCTGAACCTGGCAATGAAGAAAAAGTTAACTGACAAAGCAACACAGGCTTTTGACAGTGTATAACTACAAACCATTATTAGGCTAGGTTTCCACTTTAGCGACCTGAAAGTCATGAGATTTTGCCGCGATTTTGATGAGACTTGAAGCAATGCCTATGTATTCTTGAGGTCTATGGACCTCAAGTCGCATCAAAGTCAGACCAAAGTAGTGCAGGGACTACTTTGAAGTCGCTGCAGCTTGAAGTTGCAGAGATATGAACGGTACTCATTGGAAATCATGGGGTATGACTTGTCATGCGATTTTGCAGTCTCAAGTCGTATGACAAGTCGCACTAGTAGAAACATAGCCTTATGGGCCATGAAGTGTGCTTTTTAAGTGAGAGTATCAAGGAGGAGAATATACAATATTTTGTCAAAAAAATTGGGATGCCTGCCTTTACACACACACATAAACTTTAATGGCATCCCAGTATTAGTCTGTAGGGTTCAATATTGAGTTGGCCCACCCTTTGCAGCTATGATAGCTTCAACACTTCTGGGAACGCTGTCCACAAGGTTTAGGAGTGTGTATAGGAACTTTACTGGCCTGCATAAAGTCCTGACCTCAACCTGATAGAACATCTTTGTGATGAATGAGAGTGGAGAATGCGAGCCAGGCCTTCCCGTCCAATATCAGTGCCTGATCTCACAAAAGAGCTTATGGAAGAATGGTCAAACATTTCCATAGACACACTCCTAAACCTTGTGGACAGCCTTCCCAAAAGAGTTGAAGCTGTTATAGCTGCAAACGGTGGGCCAATCCAGTATTGGACCCTACAGATTAAGACTGGGATGCCATTAAAGTTCATGTAAAGACAGGTGTCACAATACTTTTGACAATATAGTATGAGACATAGAATGAAAGGATGCTGGAGAAGTGATCCTATCAGCATCCTATCTAGCACAATTAAGTAAATGGCATACTGTGTGGCCGGTTCTTGATTGGTATAAATTTAATAATGCAGCTGGACAAAAATTCAAGCCTATTTTTAAGCCATGTCAAACCTATTTTGATGAACAAACAGGAAGTCAAAGTACACGAATGGAGGTCAGAGAAATATTCCTTTAAGCAAGCCTTAAAGGTTAAGTTCACCTTTCCCCCCCCCTAAATTCCAGCTCCCCTATGTACCAATAAACCATTAATGGTTCTGTTGTAGGAAAATAAAAGTTTTTGCTGTTTTTTTTAGTACAAGGCCTTACCTCGGCCCCTGGCAAGTTCCATAGAGAACTTCATGTCTTCCTGGTATGTGGATTTAGGACATAAAAAACGGTAAGGCCTGGTTCACACCTATGCAGGTTGCAGTTTGCATATTCCAGGTGCATTTTTTAATACACGTTTTTGATCCATTTAAGGTTATGGAACCAAAAACCAGAAAAAGTCCCTGGCCGTTCCATGAAATGTACAGATGTGAACGTGACCCATAGGAAACCATATTAAATGGACTGTAGTGTGTTTCTGCAAAACTGAAAGCGCACTAAAAAATGAATAGGTGTGAACCAGGCCTTACATGCTTAGGTGTGAACCAGGCTACAGAAAGGAGTTCGCCAGCTGACCTCATTAGCACACACATCCTGCACCCATCAACTATGTTTGCACAGCATCTCTCCAGACGTGCATTTGCCTGGCTTGTTAATGTAGGCTGCTTTTCTATGAAACACACTAGGGGCTTATGTAAGGCCTTGCCTTAAAAAAACATAGCTTTTGTTTTTCTGCAACAGAGGTACATTAATGGTATATTGGTACATAGGGGAGCTGGGATTTAGAAAAAAAACGGGTATATCAACCTGTTTTGCTCATCGTACAAAAAAGGTATTTTATTTCTCAAATTCGTATAAAAGGCAATAAAGGTAATAAATTTAGTTATCATATTAAGGGGGCGTGTCCTAGCTATGGAGGAGTGAGGACGTGCATCGCCTCAGCTCTGTACCACCGCCGCACACAACATAGCTCTGGAGGGGGGTCCTTATCTCCAACGGCTCCTTTAATGTCCCAGCGATTGCGGCCTTCCTCCCAGCCGTCAGGACCGATCACTTGAGGCAGGGACAGCTGGAATCTTACTTCCCCGGGGCCCGCGGACAAGGCCGTGTGGCAATTGCCCATGCCCCTGGAAGAAGTCACGTATGACGAAACATGTTGAGTGGAGCTACGCGCTGACGTCATCACACCCCATGTGACCCCGGAAGTGCGGGTGTTTCAAATTTTATTGCCGGCAAGTGTTTTTCATGATGTTTTTCATGATGGTTGTACATCCAACTAGAGATTTTATACAATAAACCAGTGTTTTAAAAAAACAATAACGCACTGTTGGAGCCTTTGTTCCTTTATATGCTGCGTGCTAATTTGGGAGATTGCGCTTTCGAGGAGGATGCCCCTAGTCTGCCTGCGCACCTTAGAGCCAAGACACATCTCAGACCCCGCAGAGGGCTATATCTGCAGGCGTGTGTGACCTCACTACAACAGGAGGTCCACTCCTTCCGGGAAGAGTCTCCATTCCTTCAGGTGATTGCCACACAGAGAGCTCCATCTCTTTCCCTTGGTAGTGGTGAAAGCTCTGAGAATCTTTTCCATCCTTTTGGATTTCTACCGTTACAGAACTTGTTTCATTTGCTATCCTTCAGAGACTTTTTTTCAAGAATTTCTTTTCACTTTATATGTTATTATATGTACAGATATCTTTACACTTCAGCGATTCATAGTGTTTTAAGATTTTAGTTTTATGTTTGTTAACTATTTTTGATTAACGCGACTATTTTGGTTTATTAATGTTTTTTTAAATTAAGCAACATGTATAGATGTGAATCGAGCCTAAAGGAGTGATGCAGCCGGGTGGGCAGAGCCCCACTTGGCCACATTTTTTTTAAATTGTGACAGCTAGCGGGGAGGGGGGGTACGGGAGCTGGTCCATTTGTAACATTTTACATGTTACATGTTACACCCTGAATATGGGTGTAACATGTTACAAAAGGTGAAATTATCCTCTGGGTTCACACTGCCATACGGAGCGGCTCACAGGAGGGGTCTGGTGCGTCCCTGTTCACCGTTTCAGGTCTGATTTCGGTCCAAATTTTTGGCTACATTAGGACTTGAAACATACCAGAAGACGCAATGGGCTCCTGTGCAATTTGTTCCGCAGCCGTCCCGGAGCTGTATGAACCGGATCCATTGAGAGACGATCACTGCCTCCTGACTAAGAATGAGCTCAGGCGTGTTCGCAACCCAAACGCACAGAGCCCACCAGGAAGTCAGCACTGCACAGCGTTAATCACAGGCGCTGTCCCATTGATTTCAATGGGAAGGAGCGGTTTAGGAGTGGTGAACACACCGCTCCTTCACCGCTCCAAAGATGCGGCTCGCAGGACTTTTTTTACCGTCCTGCCAGCGCACCGCTTCAGTGTGAAAGCCCTCGGGCTTTCACACTGAACAAACAGCGGAGGCTGTTTAGGGGCGGTTTGCAGGCGGTATTTTTAGCGCAATAACGCCTGCAAACCGCCCCAGTGTGAAAGGGGCCTAAATGCACAGACTATAACTGGCTACTAATATTTATAAGTAACACATTGGATTGATGGTCCAGGGAATATCTGATTTTCCTTTAGGATCGGGAATGATTTTTCTCTGAAGAAATATGGACTATATTTTTATAAGGCTTTTTGCCTTTCTCTGGACCAATTGTATTGTCTGTATATGAAGGTTTTCTGGTTTATTTAATTTATAATTTTTCAATTTGTTGAACTCAAAAGACTTGTCTTTTTTAAATTCAACTATGTAACCATAAATAAGGGATTAATATTTATAAATTTTCTGTTTATGTAATTTTTGTGGGTTTTTTTTACAGCTATATTCAATGTAAATTTGTCTGTGAACAAATTTGCAACCACTGCATTTTCCTCCCCTGTATATCACCATCTCCTGTTTTACCACTTAGTTTCTATCCTATAAAAATGCTCTAGTATAAATACCTTCACATCAGAAACTTAAAGGCTAAGTTCACTTTCACCTTTTTGGGGAAAAAATAAATACACATATTTTTGCAGAAAAAAATGTGCATTTACTTTTTTCCCTAAGGAGCCTGCAAAGCATTGCACCCGCGATCAGTGGATCATGGGTGCAATGCCAGGCTCCTTCAGACAAGTCATACAGCTTTCTGCTTGTACCTCTGTATGGGATGTCAGTTTGAAAGCTGCATGGCTTGAGAACAAATTACGAGGGTGCTCATCAGCCCCTTTGCAGTTCACTGAGAACTACAAGCCGCCTGCCATGGTGACTGGTGGGACTTGTTCTGTGAATGAATGATGATGCAGCTGTGGGGGGGGGGGCTCGGCACAGCCACATCATTTGTTCACAAGGACATCGGGCGGGAAGAGGAACCCCTGCTTGCTGTCCTTAAATATGGGTGTGACATGCTCTACAGGTGAACATAGCCGTAAAGCTCCCATACTTATGGAAAGTGTTACTTTTTTAGTTTGCTGAGCTAATGATTGCATTTTTGAGCTAATTACATGGTTTGAATTCACCCATATGACCTTTGTTGGAGGGTGTTTTGTGCATATTTATTTTTAAGTTTTACTTATATTGATGAGCTGTTTGCTGTTTGTCCCCTATAGGTCTTTCTCCTAATATAGCATTTTAAATCCCTATGCATTAATTTTAACCTGGTTGCTTTGTGCTTAATAATAAAGGTAACAGTATAAAGGTTGTGCAGCAAACTTGTAATTGCTTTGTTTCTTCCTTTTTACAGTAACAGAGTTGGTGGGATCAAAACAAAGACGTATTGTTGGCATTGTCGTTCAGATGTTTTTCACATTGGGAGTCATGATCATTCCTGTTATTGCTTATTTGATTCCTACATGGCAAGGCATCCAGTTGGCTATTTCTTTGCCAAACTTCCTCTTTCTTCTTTATTACTGGTAATTATCACTACTGATATCTATTACACGGCTATTCCTATTTGCTTGTTTATGTTAATGTACTTTTGATTACTGATGATTCACAGCTCCTGCCTGCTGATCCTAAAGAACAACTAAAAGCAAAACTTTTTAAAATTTTGCATAAAGAGTGGAGAGGGATTAAACCACCTGTCAGTTTTCATTGCTGCCTGTGCCCCTATTAGGGAGTTTCACCTTCTTTATTTGTCCTATTTACCAATCTCATTGAAAGTGAGAAAGTGAAAGTAGAATAAAAGCCCAAATTTAGGTTGACACCAGAACAATATAAAGGGGAACCCTTCCAGTGGGGACACTAGTTCTGATGACCCTGTAGGCACCCTTGGATTCCCTCACTTTGGAGGGATTTTTTTCCCCATTTCCTGTTTCGGCTATGGGACAGGACCTGAAGGGAAATCTCCCCAATGGGACATAGATTGCAAAAACCTGACAGGGGTTTAAAAATTAAAATTTTGCCTTTAGTTTATACTTTACTGGCTGCCTAATTGATACCTGATAACAGATTTCATGTCCGCTAACTGCTAAATTTTTCACTTCTTTCTTGCATACACTTATTACAATTAGTTTGTGACCTGAAAACACTTAAAGAAAAACTAAACCCATTGATTTAAAGAGTAACTCCACTTTTGTTGAGAAAAAAACATTCCCCTCTGGGTAATCTATGTGCATTACAAGGATTTTAACAAACATTGTTTCAGATTCCTACCTTTTGTTATTCTGAAGAAATCACTGTGTGTTTGTATGTGTCCATGTGGGAAAGTGAATCTAATGGGAGTGATTTCATAATTATCAATCAGCTGTTTAACCTGCAGTGCACGAATGAGGAAAGCTGCAGGATCTGCATCCCTTTAGACGTGATTTCCTATTGGGAGTATCTCACCAAAAATGACATTTTTGTTGCAGGGGATACCGGAAATCTGACTGGTATATTAGGGCAGACTTCTGGGAAAATCAGTAAGTCAATAACACAAGCAGGAAATTATGTTTCTAGGGGGCATTCTGGACACATTCTGTGTACAGAACACCTCCAGGTAGCCATATTGCATTGCATTTTACAGAAAATTATAGAGCTGCAGATTGTAAAAGAAAGGTATTAATTACATTAAGGCTCAATTACAATATGACTTGTGTCGCAATTTTACACACTATATTATTTTTTCTTTATTTGATATATTTTTTTTCCCTACGAAAGTAGCTACCCTTTAACAGTTTAAAAAAAAAAACAGTAACATTCCCGGCATGTGCCAGGAAAGTAACTGTCACATTGGTTGTGCTCTCAACCAAATTGTCAAACCATCAAATGAACTGGTGTCATAACTGATCACATGGGCAGCATCATGGCAGTTGAAGATCACACAGAGGTCAAGATGGCAGCTTCCTTGGCTGAAAATACTAGGAGGATTTAGTTCCACATTAAGTAGTAGATCTTTAGAAGTTAAGGTGGTATTAAATCCACTAATGAATGTAATACATTTCAGCCAATCAATTCAGATGTGGTGGCTGCATTCGTTTGTTTTCTTTATTTTTTTATTTTTAATTTTTTTTAGGTTTAAAAAAATAGGCTTAAAAAAACGAATGCAGCAGACACTACATCTACATTAGTTAGCTGCAATACACTTTTGATTTTCGGTTTTAATACCACATTACGTGTTCATTAAATCACTCTTCACTTCTCCAGGGCTGCTTCTCCTGAAGTAGAGGTTCACCTCATCCTTTTTCTTTTCCTCTAATAAAAACTTTGATTGTTTATTCCATGAGTAGAAAGCTAGACAGACATCACTGAAGAGTGCCATGTAAATAACAGGACAATTTCCATTTATGCCAGAAAAGAGACAGAAGCTAAAAAAGGAGAAGAGTGGGAGCAAATGCAAATAAGTGCAACCAGATGTTTAGATGTGCTCCCTTTTCTTCGGGGGGTAGGGGGTCTGCACTTGTGTATGATACTTATTTGGCCTGCTTTCTTTGATAACTGCTTAATATCTGGTCACATGCTAATTAAATGCTCACTAACTGCACAGCAATGTTTTTTTTTTTTTTTTTTTTAGTTGAACAAAGGTTTTTATTAATCAAATGGTGCATACATGTTATGTTTGCTTTTGCATATAAATTTGGTAACTGTTACATTGAATGTTATACATTTTGTAGGTAAGATAACAGGTACGTTGTTTTTGCCATGTGGGTATGTTCTACAAGTATATAAATTACAAATAAAGACTACACAGTGAGATATGTGTCTAAGTATTCATTCCAAACTAATATGGTTTTGTTACACACAGGTGTCAGACTCTTGTAGCCAGCGGTCCCATATCTTGTTATATTTGTTTGGGCAACCTCTGTTATGCCGCGTACACATGATCGGAATTTCGGTCCGCAAAAGACCGATGAGAGTGTTTTGTCAGAAAATGCGACCGTGTGTATGCTCCATCGGACTTTTGCTGGCCGAATTCCAGCCAGCAAAAGATTGAGAGCATGTTCTCAATTTTTCAGTCGGAAAAAGTTCCTATCCAAAAATGCGATCGTCTGTGGCAATTCCGACGTGCAAAATTCCTACGCATGCTCAGAAACAATTTGACGCATGCTCGGAAGCATTGAACTTCATTTTATCGGCTCGTTGTAGTGTTGTACGTCACCGCGTTCTTGGCGGTCGTAAGTTCAGCAAACTTTTGCATGACCGTGTGTATGCAAGGCAAACTTGAGCGGAATCCCGTCGGAAAAGCCATCATATCTTTTTCCGACAAGAAGTCCGATCGTGTGTACGCGGCATTAATGTATATACATTTCTTGTATGGCAGGGTATTATTCACTTCTAGTTTCCATTCTACTATCTTGGGAGGTGTTAAGTACAAAGGCTGGCCGGAGGCTAGCCTGCATTTGTGGGAGGAGTCTGAGAGGGCTATTTAAGCCTCCTCCTCTGTCAGGTCAGGGCTCGTGAGCGTTCTGGGTTCAGTAGGGGGTGGGGCTTACGCGTCACTTCTGGATCAATTACAAGATGGTGGCGGTGCCTCTCTCGGTGCTTCACCAGGGAGTTCACCTCTCCACCCACCTGGGTCCTCCTTCAGCACCCAGATTCACGGGTCCCCCTTCTGGTATTTCAGCAGGGGGGGGGGGCGATCGCCCGACCGCCGACTCCTCTCCCCATGCATACAGCTCCACGAGGGAGCCTCTTGCCAGCTAGCTCCTCTCTCCATTTACCAGCTTGCTTCAGGGGGGGAGCTTCCGACCGCTTCTCCGGTTATTGAGGGGAAGGGGGATGTTCAGCCAGCTGCACACGGAGCCACGGGGGGTCCGCCCGCCCGCTTTTCTCGGTGATCTTGCAGCGGGAAGGGAGGGGGGCCGTCCATCCTCCACCCACCCTCGTTCCCCTCGGCGGCAGCCAGTCAAGTGCGGCCCGCCCGCTTCTCCCGGCGAGCATGCTGGGGGAAGGGAGGGGGGCCGTCCATCCATCCGTCCTCCACCACCCTCCTTCCTTCCCCTCGGCTGCAGCTGGTCAGGTGCTGCCCGCCCGCTTCTCCCGGTGCTCGTGCACATCTTTACCCACACCAACTTCTCTAGGGCTCAGTTAGGGGGGGTCGTCTGTCCATCTTCCACCTTTGCTGGGCCAATCCCGCATGGGGGGTGTGCCGCCCGCTTCTCCCTCATCCCTGTGTGTCCTGCCAGCGTGGGGTGGGGGGGGCAGGCGCCTGCTTCTCCTGGAGGGGTGGGCGTCTGTTCGTCCATCTTTTATCCACTCACCTAGCATTTGGCCCCTGCATTTCTGTTCACCTCACCTCCCTGGAACTCACACCGTGCATCACGGAGGAATCGCCCGCACGCTTCCCGGTTCTCTTGGGGGGGGGTGTTCACCCGCCTGCTCACTTCCCGGTACTCGCATGGGGCATCATGGGGGGGGGAGATCCCCCGCACGCCTCACGGGCATTCACCGCTTCAGGTACCAGTGTTTCATCATGGTGTTTCAGCCCCAGGATTTCTGTCATAACATTTCAGCCTCAGGTTTCCATCACAGCGTTTCCATCTAGGCGTTTCAGTGTCAGCGTTTTGCTATCATAGCACTCCTGTCGTAGCGTTCCGGTCATAGTGTTTTCTGCTTCAGCAGTTCTGTCGCAGCATTCTCCCCCAGCATTTCTGTCAAGGTGTTCTGCCCCAGCATGTCTGTCGTCACGTTCTGCCCCAGCATTTCTGTCATGTTCAGCCGGCATTTCTGTCAGCACTTATACCTCAGCATTTCTGTTGCAACGTCCAGCATTTCTGTCTCAGCGTTTGGCCCTAGCATTCCTGTCATAGTATTCTGCCCCGGCATTTCCATCATTAGCGTGCTACCCCGGCATTTCGGTATCAGCGTTTGTCTTAGCGTTTCTGCCCCAGGATTTCTGTCTTAGCGTTCGGCCCCAGGATTTCTGTCTTAGCGTTCGGCCCCAGGATTTCTGTCTTAGCGTTCGGCCCCAGGATTTCTGTCTTAGCGTTCGGCCCCAGGATTTCTGTCTTAGCGTTCGGCCCCAGGATTTCTGTCTTAGCGTTCGGCCCCAGGATTTCTGTCACAGCGTTCTGCCCCAGGATTTCTGTCACAGCGTTCTGCCCCAGGATTTCTGTCACAGCGTTCTGCCCCAGGATTTCTGTCACAGCGTTCTGCCCCAGGATTTCTGTCACAGCGTTCTGCCCCAGGATTTCTGTCTTAGCGTTCTGCCCCAGCATTTCTGTCATCAACGTTCTTCTCCAGCATTTCTGTCACAACGTTTCCCCAGCATTTCTGTCACAGCGTTCGGCCCCTGCATTTCTGTCACAGCGTTCGGCCCCTGCATTTCTGTCACAGCGTTCGGCCCCTGCATTTCTGTCATAGAGTTCGGCCCCTGCATTTCTGTCATAGCGTTCGGCCCCTGCATTTCTGTCATAGCATTCGGCCCCTGCATTTCTGTCATAGCGTTCGGCCCTTGCATTTCTGTCATAGCGTTCGGCCCTTGCATTTCTGTCATAGCGTTCGGCCCCTGCATTTCTGTCATAGCGTTCGGCCCCTGCATTTCTGTCATAGCGTTCGGCCCCTGCATTTCTGTCATAGCGTTCGGCCCCTGCATTTCTGTCATAGCGTTCGGCCCCTGCATTTCTGTCATAGCGTTCGGCCCCTGCATTTCTGTCATAGCGTTCGGCCCCTGCATTTCTGTCATAGCGTTCGGCCCTCGCATATCTGTCATAGCGTTCTACCCTCGCATATCTGTCTCAGCGCACAGTCTCAGCATTTCTGTCAAGGCGTTTCTGCCCCAGGTTTTCGGTCACAGCATGGCTGCCCAAGATTTCAGTCATAGCGTTTCTGCCCAGGATTTCTATCACAGCGGCATTCTGCCCCAGCATTTCTGGCTTGGCGTTCAGTCTCAGCTTTTCTGTCTTGGTGCTTCTGCCCCAGGTTTTCTGTTATTACATTTCTGCTTTAGCGTTCTGTCATAGCGTTTCTGCCTCAGGATTTCGGTCATGGCATTTCTGCCTCTGCGTTTCTGCCCCAGGATTTCGTTCATGGCATTTCTGCCTCTGCGTTTCTGCCCCAGGATTTCGGTCATGGCATTTCTGCCTCTGCTTTTCTGCCCCAGGATTTCGGGCATGGCATTTCTGCCTCTGCTTTTCTGCCCCAGGAAATCGGGCATGGCATTTCTGCCTCTGCATTTCTGCCCCAGGATTTCGGGCATTGCATTTCTGCCTCTGCGTTTCTGCCCCAGGATTTCGGGCATGGCATTTCTGCCTCTGCGTTTCTGCCCCAGGATTTCGGGCATGGCATTTCTGCCTCTGCGTTTCTGCCCCAGGATTTCGGACATGGCATTTCTGCCTCTGCGTTTCTGCCCCAGGATTTCGGACATGGCATTTCTGCCTCTGCGTTTCTGCCCCAGGATTTCGGGCATGGCATTTCTGCCTCTGCGTTTCTGCCCCAGGATTTCTGTCTTTGCTTTTCTGCCTCAGCATTTCTGTCAGTGTTCTGTCACAGTGTTTTTGCCCCAGGATTTCTGTCATTGCATTTCTGCACCAGGTTTTTAGTCTCAGCATTTGTCATTACGCTCTGCCCAGGGTTTCGGTTCTCACGTTCCTGCCTCAGCTTTCAGTTTCAGCATTTCTGTCATAGGGTTTTTCTGTCAGACATTGCTGTCAGTGCGCTTCTGCCCCGAGATTTCTGGCATAGCCTTTCTACCTCAGTGTTCAGTCTCAGCATTCCTGTCACAGCGTTTCTCAGAGGGGCGTTGTTGTTCAGTCACGGCATACTTCGGTAGCTGGTTTTATCTTCGTTGTTTGTCATGTCTCATTGTATCTTTGTTCATGTTTGTACCTGGGTCAGTTAGCTAGGGCTCACATGTCAGGATCTGTCACGTCTACAGATCCATACGGGCTGAGGTTTCGTTTATTAATGATTGTTGACCACAATCTTCTCGCCCGTATAACATACGTCATACGATGCACGTTCATTCACCACACCTATACGATTACCCACCACGGTCTGTGGGTACACCAGCCCTGAGTTTTCAGTCAAGTACCTGTCTCTGCGCAGCAGGTTACTCGGGCTAAGTCACTACTTACATGAGGGGGGGGTGGTCCATCATCAGCTTCATTCACGCGCAGTGCTCTTGTCATTTCTGCTCATGTTCTCATACTTGGGTAGGCTCAGAGGGGGATTGCTGTTCTCATGTATTGTTGCCTGTCATTTCTCTTGTTCATGTTCTCAGGTTGGGCTGCATTGGCAGCCATCATCCCCTTGTTGGTCCTTAAGTGGTAGGTTTGGGCAAACGTCGTCATGATTCTGGATTCTACACTCGGGCCTGATATCTTATCTTGTCTAGGATGTGGCCTGGAAGACTGCTCAGGGACGTCAGTCCAGTAATTTTTTTTTCCGTTCCCCAGCCGGTGTCAGGTAGGTGGGTTTTTCAGTCACTTTGGGGTATGACTGTTTCAGGCCATGAGACTTATTTCCCTGGTGTGGAGTCTGGCCCTCCTTCCTCGGTTCAGGATTCAGACTCGGCTGCAGCACGACCTGATCAAATCAGGTGGGACCAGCATTCGATGTCTGGCATGGTTTCTCCACGTTGTCAGTGCTTATTGCCTTAGGGTTTGGGCCTCAACCACCTACTCCATCACATCCTTCAGGTATTTACCTTTTGAACTCCTGCCAGTTGTCCTTTGGTACTTACCCTCGCTCTTTCCCATACCAGTATGGGTAGGCCATGGCTTGGGGGGAGGGTTTCACGGAGCACTTCCCAGGGTCTGGGCAAAGTTTTGATCTTCTCGGCTATCATTTTGCAGGGGCTCCTTGGGACAGCCATGACTCCTCTTCCCCCACGCATCCGCTCATTCACAGTAGTTCATTCTCATATCTGGGTCGTCTCGGGATTCAGGCTCTGCCCAATCGTTCATGGGACGTTTCGTTGGGTTCGGGGTAGCTTCGCAGGTTTCTACAAGGGGTTCTGTCTCATCACTGAGTCGGGGGTTTCTCCTGTCATAACGGACACTTATCAGTTATATACTATTGCCATCCGGGCACGCACTTCTCCACTTGATGGATTGTTACCTTCCCTTTTCACCTAAATTTGTGTCTTTTTGCCCTCTTTTCAGGCATACTGACCAGTCAGGCCAAGGCACACCTCAGGCCTTGGTGCTTAGGAGTATCACTTTCTAAACTCGAAGACTCTGACTACAAGTACAAAGGCTGGCCGGAGGCTAGCCTGCATTTGTGGGAGGAGTCTGAGAGGGCTATTTAAGCCTCCTCCTCTGTCAGGTCAGGGCTCGTGGGCGTTCTGGGTTCCCACCCACCCGTTTCCCCCAAATATTCATACTCACTCATATTACTTTTCTTACATTCAGGGTGTGCCCTCTTTTCAGGCATACTGACCAGTCAGGCCAAGGCACACCTCAGGCCTTGGTGCTTAGGAGTATCACTTTCTAAACTCGAAGACTCTGACTACAAACAGCGTCTCGTGAAGAAATATTTTTGTATATTTATCAATTGTGTCTGGTAATATTCCAAGGAGGCATTGTTTTGGGTCCAATGCTAGGGGTGAGCCCATTGTATCATGCAGAAATGTCACGATTTGCTTCCACAAGCCTTGTATCTTGGGGCATGTCCAGATCAAGTGGAAAATAGTGCCTGTCTCTTGTCCACACATCAAACATGTAAATTGAGTACGTTTGTATCTTGCCACTCTGAGGGGTGTGAGGTATGCCCTATGTAGAATTTAAAGCTGTGATAGTCTATCAGATAGTTTGGGGGATACACCCTTACAGGACTCCAGTGCCTCCCCCCACTCCTCATCCTCAATTGATCCCACCTCTCTCTCCCATCCGGGTTTTAGATCGTATGCTATTTTGGTAGAAATGGGGGTGGACAGCATATTGTAAAATGCTGAGATTAGTTTGTGGGGGTCTGTGCTCTTAATTACTACCATAATGACATTGGGTGTAGAGTGTGGGACGGAGTCAGGGAACTACGACTGGGTTGCGTGACGGAGTTGTAAACATCTAAAAAACATTTGGTTATGGATTGTAAATTTTTCTCTGAGTGAATCGAAAGTTTTGAGGTGCCCGTTTTTTAGGATGTGATGTAAATAAAATACTCCCTGCGTGGACCATATGCTTGTGTCCTGTATTTTGGTTAATTCGGGAGATTCCTGTTATGCCATATCGGCGTGTAATCGTTGTATTGTGGAATTTCGAGTTTGGAAGAGGCTAAATCCCATATTTTCTTGTAGTGATATAGTATGATTTGTCTATTTTCCCCTGACTCCGCTCCCCCCGAGCCTGATGCTATCACGTATATCGAGTCCTTGGTGTGTTGTGCCCACTTTGGACATAGGAGAGTGAGGAATCTTATCTAAGTGAAAAAGCTGTGATAACTGTGATTCAATGTAATATAGATTGAAGTCAGGGAGAGCCATGCCTCCAAGGTCAGTTGGGTTCTTGAGAGTTTGCCACGCTAGTTTGTGTCTGTTGGCTCCCCACACAAGGGGCTTTAGAAGGGCCTCCAAAGATTTGAAATGTTTCAGGGGTAGTTATACTGGGGTATGCCACAGAACATTTAGTATCTTAAGGAGTAGGCCCATTTTATTTAAATTTATGCAACCCCAGACCCCAAGTGGGAGTCAGGACCAGATACGTACTTTGGTTTTAACCAAGGAGAGGAGGGGTTGAGGGGAATGTAGTCTGCAGGTGATCTGGATATATGAATCCCTAGGTATTTGATAACATTAACTCGCTGTAATGGTAGTCAATTGATTTTCAACCCTGAAAATATTCCAAACTGTTCGATCGTGTGAAATGCAGTATGTAGAGATGGGTCTGAATCTGCCAGATATAGCAGTGTGTCTGCATACATACTGATTTTTCCAATCAGAGAACCCACCCTCAGTCCCCTGATCTCTGGGTTTGCTCGGATGGACATCGCGAGGGGTTCTGCCGCAAGGGCATATAGCAGTGGGGATAAAGGGCAGCCCTGTCTCTTGCCTCTACTGAGGTCAAACATCCGAGACGTCCACCCGTTGGCTACTACCCTGGCTGTGGGTGCCTGGTACAGTTGGACCCACTTAATATATTTAGGACTGAAGCCATAACTTTCCAAGCATCTCCAGAGATACCTCCACTCCACCGAGTCAAAAGCTTTTGCTGTGTCTAGGGTTACTACGACTTGTGACCCAACCTCTTCATGCATGGCTTGCATATTTATGTATAGTTTCCTGAGGTTAAACGAGGTATTGCGACCAGGCATGAAGCCTGCTTGGTCCGTGTGTATTAGGGATAAGATGACCTGATTGAGCCTGATGGATAGTACTTTGGCCAGTATTTGATGTCAACCTGTTTGTAGGGATAAGGGGGTGGTAAGATTCTGGGTATCCAAGGTCTTTTCCTGATTTAGGGATGAGGACTATTGTTGCCTCTGTCATGGATGGAGGTAATGCACATGACTCAAAGAGATGGTTGTATAAAGCTAGTAATTTAGGAGTGAGTATTTCGCTAAATTGGATAGAATTCAATTGGGAGTCCATCAGATCCTGGGGATTTAGACCTGGCAAAACTGGCAATGGCAATCGTGATTTCGTCTGTGGTGAGGGGTGCCTCAAGGAGGTCTATCTGTTCTTTTGTCAGCTGCGGAAAAGTGATCCCCTCAAGAGAGAGGGACATCGATTCAGTTTCATTGGGGGCTGTAGTTTTGTACAAGTCAGCGAAGAAGTCTCTAAACATGGAGGTTACTATAGGTGGGTCTGTAATTTGTTGTCCTCCAGGGCCATGTAGTGTGATAACCACCGGGGCCTATCTTCACTGTGTACCAAGTACGCCAATAACTTGCCCGCTTTTTCACCATGCTCAAACATTTTTTGTTTAGAGAAGAATAGTTTTTGTCTTGCTTTTTGAAATTGGAGCTGGGTGACTACTCTAGTTTGTAGGTTAAGCTGGTTTGCCTTTGCGGGATTCGGGGTGATGGCAAAGTCTCGCTCAGAGGAGGACAGGTCCGCCATCGCCTTATCAAGGGCCATGGTGGAGTCTGCTCTAATTCTAATTCTATTGGTACTTGAGTGAGCGAAAAGCTTAAAGGAGTCCCATACTGCAGAGGGTGGAGTTGAGTTGTCATTCTCCGCAAAATATAGTTTACATTTATTCGCAAGCTCATCATCCTCTGGTAGGAGCGAGAGCCAAAATGGGTTTAAACGCCAGGCACACATGTCCTACTCCGTGCCCCCCAACTGCACAGCAATTTTTAACCCTTGCCTAATGTATTGTTTGAGAAATAGACGATTTATAGTGACTTTGATAGAGTAATTACTTGAGGTTTCCTGTTTTTAGGCAGAATGGAAATTCTAATTAAATCTTTTTTTTTAAATCATAAGTACATCTTAAGTAGGTTCAAGGTTGCCTACCCTTTGGTGTAAATTATCCAACAGTTACCATTTTGTGAAGGCTGTCCCAATTTAATATTATGACTTCAATGAAGATAAGGTTAATTTTAGGAGCCTGTGTAGAAATGGCTATTTGGCTTATTTAAAAATGGCTATTTCATAAAAGGTAATCTATAAAATGAGTGTTAAATGTTTGATCCAAAGTTTAAATCCATCATCAATTCATGTTAAAATGTAGTATAAATAGTGTATCAAATCAAAAAATATGCAGTCAAAACATGTTATTGCTTATATTGTTGCTTCAGTTCAAACCTGCCAACGTTTTACACTTCAGAAATTTAGTCTTGCCAAGAGAAGGAGCTGATGGTTCAGTTTTCTTGTTTGGGCTAAGCCATGCATTTGGCAGTCTGCTCATCCACTGTGTCACTGTCCAGTGTGAGTGGCTTATATTGAGGATCAGGCAAGGGTTATGTAGTTAATGGCTGACAGGTTTGTTTGAAATCTAGAATGCCAAGCAAGAGTCATATGTTTTTTATGATTCTGCTCATTGCAGAATTGCCTTTAATTTAGAATGATATCACAAACCAATAGTATTAGGGCAGTGGTATATTGTGTGCCGCTTTACAAAATAGATTGTTTTACACTGTTGTATTGCTTTATAAACCCTGCCTCCTAGTATATGTACGTACTTGAAATTTATATGCTAACAAAATAAAATGCAACTGCCAGTTTCAGTGTGTAGGTTTAAATGCTTTCTGTTTTTATATCTACAGGTTTATCCCAGAATCCCCGCGCTGGTTGTTAATACGCAAAAAGAAAGACAAGGCTGTGCGTATCATTAGTGACATTGCAAAGCACAATGGGAGATATCTTACTCCAAACTATTGCCAGGTGATCTATTTTAATTGGTTAAAGTAACTATTTTATCCTTACTACAGGTTACATGGTGGTCTGTGTGAAGCATGACATGCAGCTAAACCCTCCTATCCTGCAATAAACTAGACCCGTGGTGGTCTACTTGAAAATTAGGGGCCTCAAGTGCGGCACCTCACAATTCCAGAAGGCTGCATAATAGCATTTCATCAAGTTAAGGCAGCCAGTTCAAAATGAATGGGCTATAATGCACCTCAAGTCCTGAAGTGTATAGCAATCCACTGAAGAAGTTGGAGAGAGATCCAGAGAGATCACCCCCGCCTGTCAGATTCCCCTTGCTGTGTGAGTTTTCTTTGCGTTTTGGCATAGTTCACCTGTGGAGTGGTGCGGAAAACTGCAGCAGTGTTGCAGATTTCCTCAACGCTTTGCACTGCAGGTGTCATCTGCAGGGAAGTGTGAACAGGCCACATAGAAAAGCATTGTTATCTCTGAGCCCTTGCAGAGAGCTGTGTTTTTGTTATGTAGAAAAACACAACTCTCTGCTATAGTGTGAACAGGCCCTAAATTATACACTTGCATTCTGCAAGGGAATTTGCTCCAGAGCTTAGTAAATGAGGAGAAGCTATACTGACTTCCATCGTTCAATTGTGCAAGCAAAAAAGCTGTTTTTTTTTGTTTGTTTTTTTTCCTAGCATGTGATTGAGTGTGCAGAGTGAAGCTTTACTAAACTTTGCTAAGCTCTGGAGCCAAAGCCCTTGCTCCTGCACTGGCAAAGGACAGTCTTTTTGCCTTTAGTAAATCAACCCCCACATGTACAGTATTTGTGATTAGATCTTTAACTGTTCTGACTGCACAAATGAATCAACAGACTTGTAACTTTTGTTCCTTACATTGTAATTCTTAAGGGCCTAGTTGCACTAACTGGTATACAGTATTGTGCATGTAATGCACGCCCACTGGTGTGCTTTGTGAACATGTGCTGCAACGTGTTGTATAACACATCTGTGTTTTTTTTTTTTATTGTATTAAACTATACAGATGATTTAACTCTTATCCACAGCAGCATGTTGCTCCATTGACACTAACCTGAACCCCTAAGCAACTGATATTACATTTTCAGGATCTGAAAATGGTAAATACAGTATGTGTAGTATAGTCTCAAACACTGCCTGCTCCCTAACAACTTCTTAACAATCAACATTTAATGTAAAGATCATTACAATTGTGACTGGTTACATGTAGAAAAAATTGTGATTTTAAAGTGTGGGTGGCTGGTTGGCAAGAAGGCTGCCAACAATTTGACAGAGCCCAACTACTAACTTCTCATTACTGGCATACACAGAATGGATGGCATGCTTCTTACCTCTAATGCCCCATACACACGATCGGACATTCCGACAACAAAATCCATGGATTTTTTCCGACGGATGTTGGCTCAAACTTGTCTTGCATACACACGGTCATATAAATCTTGTCGGAAATTCTGAACATCAAGAACACATACAACGAGCCGGGAAAAATGAAGTTCAATAGCCAGTGCGGTTCTTCTGCTTGATTCCGAGCATGCGTTTAACTTTGTGCATCGGAATTGTGTACACACGATCGGAATGTACGACAACAGATTTTGTTGTTGGAAAATTTGAGATCCAGATCTCAAATTTTGTGTGACAGATATTCCTATGGAAAATGTGCGATGGAGCCTACACACGGTCGGAATTTCCGACAACAAGCTCCCATCGAACATTTTCCATCATAAAATCCGACCGTGTGTGCGGGGCATTAGAGGTATTGAGTGGTCTGCAGAGTCCAAAGTGTACAAAAGTAAAGCTAAACAGAGTTAACGGATAAGTTCACCTTTCATAACATGTTACATATTACACTTATATTCAGGGTGTAACATATTATGCGTGAGTAGGATCATTTAGTAATTTACATTTGCCCTTTTGCTCCATGGCAGCTGTTTTTGTGATTAAATGTGTCCTTTCTCCTTTGTTGTTTCTCCCTAGCTCTAATGGCGGCTGGAGCACATCTGTGTTCCAAGCTGCTGCTCTCTACTCTGGCCTGACGTCTATGGGTTACTCCTGCCCCTGCCCAGGGACTCAGCGCATGCGTACTGTAGGCGGAGGTGGTGTCTGTACGGCGGGAAAATTTAAATTAGATGTCTGTACTGTTGATATTAGGAATTCCCTGCGGGCAGCTTGCAGCAGTTTCCCTAAACGCTGTGTGCAATCATCACAGGTATATGCTCTGCAGTAACACCCTGGTGTGCTGCCTGATCCTGCTCTTGGCTCTATCACCTGTGCAGGTTGGCTGACTGTGCAGTTTCACACTACGGTTGTGTCACCCCCCCCCCTGTGGCCATCCCCTGTGTAGCAGGTATGAGAGGTTGTGTTTACCCTTTCCTTTCCTCACTTGCCTGGGCACTCTTTTTGGGTTTTAACCCTTTCCTTGTCCCCCTATTTTGTTTTTGTGAGTCCCTCCAGGTCAGCTCGACAATACACAACCTCATTAGGTCACAGCATCAACATTCTTCTTCCAGATCTAGATCATAGGTCACTGTCAGGGTCTAGGCATAACAGGAGAAGATCTGAATGCTCCTCTAGGCACTGCACCTACCGCCATGTCAGCCGTTCTGAGGAGGGAGCACGCTGGGGATGCGGGACTCAGGTCCCAGAGGGCAAGTCCCTGTGGGAGCCATGCTATGCCTGGGGGGGTTGGAGAAAGGCATTGTGATAACCAGCAAAAGGAATCTGTGGTGAGGAGCATGGTGCAGGAATGCTTTAAAAAGAAGGGTACAAGCCACACTTAAAGTCCAACAGTTGTTATGCCATGTTCTCCCGCTAAGGACGGCCAGGAAGAACTGGAACTGTCCCAACCAAGCCATCCATCTATGAAGACCTCACACAGTGAGGCGGAGGAAGATGAGATTCACTTTGCCCCTGTGATGCCGTTGGTCAAGGCAATTAAGAGGGCATTAAAATGTGTAGAGCCTGTAGAGTCTCCTGCAAAGCAAGAGGAAGTTCTTTAAGCACTTTTAGAGTGAGCTTTTTATTTTTCCCGTTCCTAATGGAGCTAAGGGACATAATTTTGGATGACTGGAGCAAGGTTGCGAAATAGACCTCCATTCTGAGCAAGATGGCCAAGCTCTATCCATTCTGGCATAAAGAACCGTCTAAAGGTTGCCTCTCTAGTTGTTGAGGCCTTGATGAGGCTAGCAAAGTATGTCACTCTTCCTTTGGAATATGCAGTGAATGGCCTGTAATTTGGCCTTGGCTCTCACGACCATGTTTAAAGCGATGTGATTGTGGAAGGAGAGCATTTTTAGATGAAGCGGCCAGAAACTCAGTAGTTCAGGAGCCGGCGCTGGTGTCGATTTTCCATGGTAAGGCTTCAATTCACACCATCGTATGTACTTGCCCCTCTTTATGGTCATGAAGAAGAATGGCTTGCAGAGGCTGGTTATAGACCTCATGCACCTAAAACAATTTTCAACAAAAAGGAGACGTTCAAGATGGAGACATTGTCCCCGATTCATGGCAACTGGCTCGTTTCCATAGACCTAAAGATGCTTACTTTCATGTGCCCCTTGTAGAAGGTTTCCGCAAGTTCCCTTGGTTCGCTGTAGGTCAAGACCATCTCCAGCTCTCTTTTCTACCATTCGGGCTTTCTAAATTCCCTTGCGTGTTTTTCAAAGTCTTATTGACTGTTATAGTCTTTATCAGAACACCTGTATCGGTACTTGGATGACCTTCTCCTACTGTCTCGAGACAGAGAGCAGCTGCTGGAGCACAGAGCTCAGGACTTTTTCAATGCTCCTCGATTTTGTCTGGCTGCTGAATCTGGAAAGGAGCCACCTGAAACCCACTCAGTCTCTTGGGTACCTCGGGGCTCAGTTCGATATAATCAAGAGCACCATTGCTTTGCCTCAGGATCCAGGTGATCTGGAACAGAATACTCCTGGCCCTGTCTTATTCCCATCTGTGAGCCTGTCAGTGTCTAAAATTTTCGGCACTATGGCCTCTATGGATCCGATGGTCAAGTGGATGCTCTGGAGGATGCAGCCCTTCCGGAAGGGGGTTTTTCCAGCAGTGGGAGTCAGGAAACAGAATTCAGGTCATCTACATAACCTCAGTCATGAGAGACATTCCCCTGGGGGCTACAATGGAAAAACATTGCCCCCATTTCCTGGATCACAATCAGGTCCAATGCCAGTAATATGGGATGGGGGGCTTACTGCCTGTTAGAAATAGCTCAAGACAGGTGGGGCTTTTACTTTCACAAGATTGAGTCAAACATTCTGGAGCTACGGGCAGCCTTCTGCACCCTACAGGCCTTTTACCACATGACAAAGGAAGCATCAGTGCTCTTGGGCTAGACAACACTACAGCGGATCTCCTACATAAAAAGACAAGGGGGAACTCACAGACTTTTCTTTATTACAGGAAGTGGACCCAATTATGTCTTGGGCTCAGAAGAATCTAGCCGACATCTCAGCAGCTTATGTCCCCGGAATCCAGAACATTCTAGCAGACTTTTTTTCCAGAGTCCAATTGGACAACAAATGGTCTCTCCATGTGGAGGTTTTCAGGTGGATTTTGTCCCTGGGAGTCAGTCCAGAAGCTGATTTGTTTGTCTCCCCATGCTACAACAAGTTTGAGAAGTGATATATGTGGGACTGGTATCTCCAGGCCTTGGAGACAGATGCACTGACAGATCATTGGAAATTCAGCGGGACCTGTGTGTATCCTCCAGTTCCAGTCATCCTCAGGTTTCTACCAAGACACAGAACAGGAGTTGAGGTAGTGGCTATGATGCCTTATTGACCAAACGAGCCATGGTTCCCCTTGCCAGTACAGCTCAGCTACCGGAACCCAGTGCCCCTTCCCCTCAGGCCAGACCTTCTGCCACAGTGTACAGTTCTACATCTACAGTATGTCCAGCACAGTTGCGTCTGATGGTCTGATTCTTGAGAGGGGGAGATTAGAGGCCCTCTGCTGCTCCTCCAGAGTCCTCTCCGCTCTCATGAATACTAGTGATCACAAACAAAGTTTATGGGAGAATCTGGACCAAGTTCGTGCAATACATGTCTGCTGCTGACGGATCATGTAATGATGCAGAAGTTCAAAATATTCTGAGTTTCCTCAAGTCAGATTTATATCTGGCCCTATCGGTCAGCTCCCTCAGAGTACAAGTTTCAGCCTTATTGGTATTCAGAGGTCTATTCTGTGCTAGGCAACTAGGCTCAGACCTTAGAGTAAGCCGAGGTTTCCATGATGGGGCCTCCCTCTTGTCCTCGATTCCCTCTTGGGAATTGGAGCAGAGTGTGCTTGGTCTGTCTCTGTTAAAGACCTCTCTATCAGGTTTGCCTTTCTCGCCCTCACGTTGGCATAAAGAGCCTCAGAAATCAAAGCCATTGGTCATAGAGAACCTTTCTTGACGTTCTTTCCAGTTTGAGTGTTGCTGTTACTTATGCTTGACTCAAATCCCAAGGTAACATCATTCTTTCATGGGAACCAAGAAATTGTTCCGTCAACCTTTAGAGTCCCTGAGAGTACTAGCATCCTTTAGACGAGGGGGAGGTTGCGCCGTGGCTTAGTTGGTTAAAGCGCCTGTCTAGAAAACAGGGGATCCTGAATTTGACTCTCAGCAATGCCTTTTTCTGGTTCAGTTTCAAGAAGCTAAATGTTCCAGGAATTGCTCAGTAGTTATATCTACAAGCTACAGCTTCCTTCAGGCTTTCAGAACCCTTGTTCATTCTTTTTTCCAGAAAGAACACAGGGAAACGTGCCTCATCTAGGACGATTGTGGCATGGATTGTTCAGGCCATCCAACAGGCTTATAGAGCTAAGGGCTTGGCTCCTTTGGAGGCGGTGACAGCTTACTAGACCAGGAGTGTACATTTTTTGGCACAATATAGCGCTACACTTTTTCTTTCTTTCATCTTAGGCTGTTTCACAGCATGTGGCTCCCAATGTAATCTGTAGGGTGGCCTTGTGGACCTCGAGCAGCACATTTACAGATCATTATTGTGCAAAGTAGGTGTCTCAAACTGGCAGCCCTCCAGCAGTTGCGAAAAGTCCCATCATGCCTCTGCCTGTGGAAGTCATGCTTGTAACTGTCAGCCTTGCAATGCCTCATGGGACTTGTAGTTTTGCAACAGCTGGAGCGCCACCAGTTTGAGACCCCTGGTGTAGAGCCTGCTTTTTTATCCTCTATTCATTTTGGTTTGAAGGTCCTGTCTGTTGCCGCTACAAATGAAGGCCTTTGGTACATCAGAGTCTGCACAATGCCCCTTACATCAGAGTCTGCACAGCACCCCCCTTACATCAGAGTCTGCACAGCTCCCCCTTCCATCAGAGTCTGCACAGCGCCCCCCTTCCATCAGAGTCTGCGCAGAGCCCCCTTACCTCAGAGTCTGCAAAGCCCCATTACCTCAGAGTCTGCAGAGTCCCCTTACCTCAGAATCTGCAGAGCTCCCCCTACAACAGAGAATTTACACATACACTGTAAGAGGGATCTCTGTGGAGTCTGGAATGTAAAGGGGAACTCTAATTTAAAGGGCTTTGATGTAAGGGGGATTGCTGTGGAGTCTGATGTAAAGGGGAATTCTAAAGTAAGGGGATCTCCGCTCACCAAAGCTCACCTTATATCAGAGTCCCTCTTACATAAGAGTATTCACCGGGAGGCAGGAAAGAGAAGAGAGGGAGGGGGGAGACTTCACTCACAGTGGATGGATGGATCAGCAGGCAGGCTGCATCTTTCCTCTTCTGGCTGCTGGGTTTCAAACCTCCCAGCCACACATCCTCTTCTCTGAGGCACAACACTGCCATGGAGGCACAGGAGAAGAGGGCGGGAGGAGAAGCAGAACCAGCTCGCTCTCCTCTCCTATCTGTGTGGGGGGGAAGTGTCAGTTATGGCTCTGGGAGTGAGCACTGGCGGTCTGACAGCTCTCTGCTTGCCGGGAGACATGCGAGTGAGCTGCGGCTTGGGGGGACACACGGCAGCTCTTTAGAAAAGAAACAGCCCGGCAGCCTAATTTAGGGGGAGGGGGCACATAGTATATATATATATAAATATATAAATATACACATATATATATATATATATATATATATATATATATATATATATATATTAATTAAGATTGGGGTGATCAGACTCAAGCGGTAGGTACGTTTTCAATGAGTGCGCCAGTCCAAAATTGTATTTTTAAGGGCCTGGTAGCCTACTTTTATTTAAAAGCATGGGAAAGTTCACAGCAAACATCAGTAGCCCTCGCAGGGGGTTCCACCATTACTGTATCTTGCACAATCAAAATACTTCAGCCTTCTGGCTTACTCTCTTGCTACACGGCTGCTTCAGGCCTCCAGCCTAGGCCTAAGGTCTGCTCCTCAGACCAAAAGAGTTTCTAAGAGTCAAGCTCTCTCCTAGCTTACTATCTATCAGCTCCTTGCTGCTCTGTCACAAACTATGTCTGCCTCCTGCAGACATGCATGCTCTGGCTGCCCCATGCAGCCTCTGACTCCTCTCAGAGGAATGGGAGTCCACAGCTGTGCAATCAGCATGCCTGTCTCTCCAAAACCTAGCGTAAAACAGCAATCTTCCAGGTAGCACGGGGTCCCACTGCCACAATATATATATATATATATATATATATATATATATATATATATATATATATATATATACACACAGTATCTCACAAAAGTGAGTACACCCCTCACATTTTTGTGAATATTTTATTATATCTTTTTATTTGACAGCACTGAAGAAATTACAACAATGTAAAGTGGTGAGTGCACAGCTTGTATAACAGTGAATTTGCTGTCCCCTTAAAATAACTCCACACACAGCCATTAATGTCTAAACTGCTGGCAACAAAAGTGAGTACAGCCCTAAGTGAAACTGTCAAAATTGGGCACAATTAGCCATTTTCCCTCCCCGGTGTCATGTGACTTGTTAGTGTTACAAGGTCACATGTGTGAATGGGGAGCAGGTATGTAAAATTTGGCAAAGAACTCTCTAAGGATCTGAAAAAAAGAATTGTTGCTCTACGTTAAGATGGCCTAGGCTATAAGAAGATTGCCAAGACCCTGAAACTGAGCTGCAGCACGTTGGCCAAGACCATACAGCGTTTTAACAGGACAGGTTCCACTCAGAAAAGGCCTCGCCATGATCGACCAAAGAAGTTGAGTGCACATGCTCAGCGTCATATCCGGAGGTTGTCTTTGGGAAATAGATGAATGAGTGCTGCCAGCATTGCTGCAGAGGTTGAAGGGGTGGGGGGGATCAGCCTGTCAGTGCTCAGACCATACGCCACACACTGCATCAAATTGGTCTGCATGGCTGTCATCCTAGAAGGAAGCCTCTTATAAAGATGATGCACAGGAAAACCCACAAACAGTTTGCTGAAGACAAGCAGACTAAGGGCATGGATTACTGGAACCATGTCCTGTGGTCTGATGAGACCAAGATAAACTTATTTGCTTCAGATGGTGTCAAGCGTGTGTGGCGGCAACCAGATGAAGAGTACAAAGACAAGTGTGTCTTGCCTACAGTCAAGCATGGTGGTGGGGGTGTCATGGTTTGGGGCTGCATGAGTGCTTCCGGCACTGGGGAGCTACAGTTCATTGAGGGAACCATAAATGCCAACATATACTGTGACATACTGAAGCAGAGCATGATCTCCTTCCTTCGGAGACTGGGCCGCAGGGCAGTATTCCAACATGATAACAACCCCAAACACACCTCCAAGACGACCACTGCCTTGCTAAAGAAGCTGAGGGTAAAGGTGATGGACTGGCCAAGCACGTCTCCATTCCTAAACCCTATTGAGTTTCTGTGGGGCATCCTAAAAGGGAAGGTGGAGGAGAGCAAGATCTCTAACATTCACCAGCTCCGTGATGTCGTCATGAAGGAGTGGAAGAGGACTCCAGTGGCAACTTGTGAAGCACTGGGGAACCCCATGCCCAAGAGGGTTAAGGCAGTGCTGGAAAATAATGGTGGCCACACAAAATATTGACACTTTGGGCCCAATTTTGACATTTTTCACTTAGGGGTGTACTCACTTTTGTTGCCAGCAGTTTAGACATAAATGGCTGTGTGCTGAGTTATTTTGAGGGGACAGCAAATTTACAATGTTATACAAGCTGTACACTCACTACTTTACATTGTAGCAAAGTGTAATTTCTTCAGTGTTGTCACATGAAAAGATATAATAAAAATATTTACAAAAATGTGAGGGGTGTACTCACTTTTGTGATATACTGTATATTTATACAGTGCTCGGCATAAATGAGTACACCTCTTTTGAAAAGTAAGATTTCAATCAATATCTCAATGAACACAAGAGCAATTTCTAAAATTTTGACAAAACTGAGTTTTATAGAACATTTGTTTAGCTCCATTACATGAAAGTAAGGTTAATAATATAACTTAGATTACAAAATCTTCAGTTTTACTCAAATTAGTTGATGCAAAAATGAATACACCCCACAACAAAAACTACTACATCTAGTATTTTGTATGACCTCCATGATTTGTAAGGACAGCACCAAGTCTTCTAGGCATGAAATGAACAAGTTGGCAACATATTGCAACATCTCTCTTTTCATTCTACAAGAACAACCTCTTTTAAAGCCTGGATAGAGAGTGATGCTCAACTTGTCTCTTTAGAATTCCCCATAGGTGTTCAATTGGGTTCAGATCAGGAGACATACTTGGCCACTGAATCACTTTCACCCTGTTCTTCTTCAGAAATGCAACAGTGGCCTTAGGTGTGTGTTTTGGATCATTGTCATGTTGGAAAAGTGCAAGCTGACCAAGGGTATGGAGTGATGGTAGCATCTTCTCTTTCAATATAGAGCACTACATCTGTGAATGCATGATACCACAAATGAAATGCAGCACCCCGACACCAGCAGCACTCATGTAGCCCCACAGAAGGACATTGCCATTACCATGTTTGACTGTAGGCACCATGCATTTTTCTTTGTTTCAGTTACAAAAACATTATCTTGGTCTCATCCAGTAGTCCTTTTTTAGCATGGGCCCTGGCAAATTGTAGGCGGGCTTTTTTGTGCATGGGCTTTAGGAGAGGCTTCCTTCTGGGAAGACACCCGTGCATGCCATTCCTCTGCAGTGTACGCCGTATTGTGTCACAGGAAACAATCACAGGAAGGTGTTTTCTTTGTTAAGTAACGCCCCTTTATAATCAAATGTCTGCTGGACACCTGTTTAATTAATAATTAGACTCACCTGTAGTTAAATTCTTGTTAATTAGGATATTGTTGTCTAAAATTTAGCATTGCTCCTAAGACTTTCATTGGGGTGAATTCATTTTGCAACATGGTCTTGAATGAATTTGTTAGGTAAAATACTTTTTATGTGTGTGCAAGTGGGTCGCCAGCAGCGCACTCGACGCCCCAGACCCAGAAGTGCCACATCACGTATTAGGTACATGATCTGTGGCAGAGCGGCCACCCTGCCACAGTATATCTATGGTGGGTGGTCGTGAAATGGTTAATTAAGCATATGAAGAAAGTCTGGAAGCTTCAGAAAAGGTGATGATTTGTGGGAACCTTCAATTTACTGTTTTTAAAAACTCAAAGCTGAATTCACCTTCACCAGCAATTAAGGCTGGCCATACATTATGCAATTTTCTTGTTCAATTTTCTTTTAGATTTACCAAAACCATATAATATGAGGTCAAACCTAAACACTTTCAATGTGTATGCAGTCAGGCAGGCCCTTGAACTACACAGTTGAAGGTAAATCTAAAGAAAACTGAATAAGAAAATTGTATAATGTATGGCTAGCCTATGTCTCCACTTTATCTGTTTAAAGTATTTTGCTTTCAAGATAAAACAAATACACTGATCAGCCATGATGACCACTGATAGGGAAAGTGAACAACATTAATTATCACTTTACAATGACACCTGAAAGTGGGTGAGATATATTAGGCAGCAAGTAAACATGTGGTCCCTTGGTCTGATGAAAGCAGGAAAAATGGCCAAACAAAGATTTGAGCAAGTTTGGCCAAATTGTAATTGCTAGATGACTGAGTCAGAGCAATGCCAAAACTGCAGCTCTTGCGGGATGTTCCCAGTCTGCAGTGGTCAAGACCTACCCAAAGTGGTCCAAGGAAAGAAAACTTTTGAACGAATGACAGGGTCGTGGGTGGCCAAGGCTCATTGATGCACGTGGAGAGCGAAGGCATGCCCGTGTAGTCCTATCCAACAGAAGAACTTCTGTAGCTAAAATTGCTGAAAAATACAAATTCTGTTTCCAATAGGAAGGTGTCAGAACACACAGTGCATCACAATTGTGTATGGGGCTGCATAGCTGCACACCGGTCAGGATGCCCATGCTGACCTTTGTCTACAGCCAAAAGAGCCTACAATGGGCATGTGAGCAAGAGAACTGGAAAATGGAACAGAAGGTGGCCTGGTCTGATTAATGCAAAAAATGGTTTGAATAACAAACTTATTTGAGTTGTTGGATTGGCCTCCAAATTCTCCAGTTCTCAAGCCAATTGAGCATCTAAGGGATGTGCTGGGAAAAAAAACACTATCCATACAGGTCTCAACTCACAACTTATAGGACTTACAGGACTTAAAGAATCTAACTGCTTGGTGCTAGATACCACAGCATACTTCAGAGGTCTAGTGTAGTCTGTGTCCCCACGGTTTAGGAAAGGGAGGTCATAATGTACTAGCCGATCAGTGTATATTAAAGTTTTTATCTCAGATCTCCTTTGGAGTGGCCACAAAGCTGGCAAGAAGAAGAAAGTGTCTGATTCAACTTTTGAAGATGGTATGGCATGTGTAGTACGCCCTGTTGTGAAGTATCCTAAATTGGATCAATTTATTCATAGCTGACACAAACTTCTCAAAGCCCCAGAGTTAAGTCCAGTCCTCATGATCCAGGTCCAGGATATTGTGCAACCATTTTTTTTCTAAGGGCTGTTAAATCTGAAAGTTTGGCCGGAAGGAGATGTTGGTAGAGAGCTGAAGTTGGTCTTGGAAGTTGGCCTACTCTAAGCAGGTCTTCCAGATCGGGGCAGCTTAACACTTTTGCTGCCAGAGCAGTTTTTGCATCTTTTTATTTTTTGCACAAACCCCCAACACATAACATATTCTGAAAGCAGACATCCTAGAGAATAAATTGGTAGTAGTTCCAACTTTCTGTTACATGATATTAGTGCAAAGGCACACACATGCAATAGGTGTTTTAAAAATATATATATATAAGGTTGCACTGGAGTAACCAGAAACGCATCATGTCAAACATTAAAATTGCGCGCGTCCATGAAATGGCAAAAAATTTCAGTACTCTATATTTTTTATAGGTGATGCTTTAAAAGCCCCTACAGGTCATTCATTTAGAGCTACACAGGAGCTCTGATGCTAAAATCATTGCTCTCACATCAGCATGTGTAGCAATATATAACATGTGTATCCTACTCAGTGTTTTCGTGTGTTGGCGCCCCCCGATGCCTGCATGTACATTTGTGCATATATGTTGGGGGGACTCAAATTTATTGGAGATTTAATGTACTTGGGTTTATTTTTATTTATATTATATTATTATTATTATAAATAATTATTATTATTTATATTATATTTTATTTATAAGTTTATTTTTTTACAATTTTTCAAGTTTTTTTTTTTTTACTTAATTTATTTTTTAATCACATAGGGGACAAAAAGTTCCCATGTGGTGGATTTAGTTTTTTTTGGTGACAGGATCTCTTTAATGAGGCATCCAGGATCTAAAAGACACCTGATGTCTCACCTGTGCTCCAGTGAATTTAATGCATTGCAGATCGCACTGGATTTGATTCTTTCCCAGCCATGCTGGCTGGGGAAAGTGAAAGGGGGTCCCAAAAATGTCTCTTTCGGGTTAGCAAGAAGTGGAGGATAGCAGATGCATTCCTACTCGGCACCCTCCTCTTTAACCCGGTGGCATCCACCATGTCGGTCCTGGGCCTGCAGATGGGCAAGCAAAGACCAGGATACATGGCGTGGGCACGTGTAGGGGGTGGTTGGGAGGACCGTTACAGGGGGATTTGGAAGAGATAATTTGGCTGCCCAGCCACCAGATCAATTTGGCTTGTCAGATATACACACCCTCCCCCAGTGGCTGCAGTCAGTGTGCCATGTGTAAAACTACCCGCTGTCAGGTCTGTATGATGTACGGACCAGGAAGCGAAAGGGGAAAACAAAATATAGAAGGAGTGTTGCAAACAAATTGGGAAGGATTGCCAGAAAGTATAGAATATGACCCCATACAATATGCTATCAAAACATATGTAATTTATTGAACTAAAAATATTATTGCAAAAAGACAGACACACTCAAAAGTGAACCTCCACCAAACACCGCAAATAACGATGTTGTTATTGGTTCATTTAAAATGTAACACATACAGAGCCAAAATACACAGACTCATAGGAGCAGGTGAATAGACCCTCTCCTGTCTCCTGTGTGTGGGTAAGATCAAGAGATAGAGTTGTTGAAAAGAGCAATGTCAATTCCTCAATGGGGTAATGGATCAGTTAACACCACATACAGGCATTGGATCACCCGCTCTAAAGAGTATCAGAGAGTAATATGGTATCGTATGCAATCATCAAATTGTCATGGCTGGGCCCAGCCCTGCCTTCTCTGAGCTGGCCGCTCAGCTGTTGGCTAATTGCCAGCTCCTATCTCTCCACAGTGACTCACCTGTTGATGATCCTGCTTGTCAGTCCTGCCTACTTAAGCCGTCCAGTCCAGATGATCTCTGCCTTTGCCTTGGTCACATCTTTAGAGACGCTCTCCTGTGTTCCTGTTAAAGACTTGCTTGGCTGACATTCCTTCTGGCTCCAGATCCTGCTTGCTGTTCTACTACGCTGTTCTCTGGCTCCCTGACGTTTTGGCTTGTTTGACTATCCGTTCCGGTTCCTGAACTCTGGCTATGTTTTGACTGCGTTTACTCTGTTTATCTTTTTTTATTATTATTAATTTAAACAAGTGTGATTTAACTGTACTTCTGTCTCAGTCTGATTCCTGGTTTCTGACAGTAGGCGAAAGCCATGAATTCAGAAGATGCAATCAATCCACTTGTTGGTAATATTTTTTCCAGATTCAATGAGCAGGATAGCCGCATGGGTCATTTAGCCATGGCGTTATAAACGCTCCTGAGTCGCACCTAGTATCTCCCACTGTGGCTGATCCGGTATAACCTGTGTTGCAGGCCATCCCTGCTGCTGTTCCAGTCTCTGTGCAGGCACCTGCCTCGAGTATTACCTCTATAAGTGGTATGTCTGGTTCCGCTCTGCTTCCCCAGCGATTTGGGGGCAATCCAGTCCAATGCAGAGAGTTTCTCAACCAGGTTGAGAGATACTTTGAGATGCTGCCCAGTGCATTACCCACGGACAGAAGCAAAGTAGGTTTCGTGATATCTTTGCTTTCTGAGAGAGCCTTGGCCTGGGCAAACCCTCTATGGGAGACGCAGAAACCTGTTGTCTTCAGTTACCTTGAGTTTGTGGCTTCTTTTAAAAGGGTATTTGACGTTCCCGCACGCTCCGCTTCTGCTGCCAAGTGCCTCATGTCCATCAAACAGAATATGAGAACTGTTGCTGATTACGTCATTGAATTCCGTACTCTGGCAGCAGAGGTTGCTTGGAACAATGAGGCCCTTGCGGCTGCTTTTTCTCATGGTCTCTCGGATATCATAAAGGATGAGATAGCAGCCCACGATATACCCACTGAGCTGGAGAAGTTGATCACATTTGCCATCCTTATTGACTCCAGACTCAGAGAAAGACTCTTTTAAGGAGTGCTTGCGGAAGCCTCCTGTACATTTGGCTCCGAGCTTTGCAGTCCCACCCTTGCCCCTCCCTCACCACCCTTGCCCCTCTCTCACCACCCTTGCCCCTCTCTCACCACCCATGCCTCCTGGTACTGCATCGGTCAGTGAAGGTGAACCCATGCACTTGGGTTTCATGCGTGGACAGACCTTAGGTGGCATTGTTTCGTCCCCAGTTATCCAGAAGGATAAGCCCCTGGTTTTGGTTACCCTTTCTTGGGCTGAGTTGTCCATCAAGATACAGGCTCTAATCGACTCTGGGGCTGCAGACCTGTTCATGGATGCTGCCTTTGTATCGAAGCACTCAATTCCACTGCAGCTGCGTGACACTCCACTTGCCATTGAGGCTCTTAATGGTAGACCTCTACAGCCTGCCCATGTGACTCATGAGACTGTTCCATTGTCCATGGCCGTAGGGGCTCTTCACCATGAGATAATCCAATTCCAAGTTATTCCCTCACCTAAGTTTCTGCGGGTTATTGGTTATCCTTGGTTACAGAGGCACAACCCCTCTTTTGATTGGCTCCGTGCTGAGGTTCTCTCCTGGTTGCCACAATGCGGTAAGACATGCTTCCAGAAGTTCTATCTTTGACAAAGGTCAAGCCGGTAGTTTTCCACCACACCGGTCATATGATTGCGCAATTGACCTTCAACCTGGTGCCATACCCCCTCGTGACCAGGTTTACCCTTTGTCGGTCTTGGAGGATAAGGCCATGGAGGAGTATGTTGCAGATGCACTTTCTCGAGGTTTCATCCGCAAATCTTCATCTCCTGCTGGTTTCTATGTGAAGAAGAAGAGTGGTGAACTGAGACCTTGTATTGATCGTTTCACGATTAAGAATGCCTATCCAATTCCGTTGATTAAGAAGTTCTTGACCGCCTCAAGGGAGCAATGGTTTTCACAAAGCTTGATTTGAGAGGGGCATACAATCTTGTGAGGATTAAGGAGGGTAAAGAATGAAAAACTGCGTTTAATGCCGGAACAGGCCATTATGAGTAGCTCGTAATGCCTTTTGGACTTTGTAACACCCTGGCAGTTTTCTAGGGATTTATTAACAATGTCCTCCGAGATTTGTTGCAGTTATGTGTGGTGGTTCATCTCAACCATATCCTCATATTTTTCAAGTCCCTGGAGAGCCACCACACAGATGTCTGTCGTGAGCTTCAGAAACTGAGGGAACAAAATTGGAGAAGTGCGAATTCCATTGTGAACAGGTTAAATTCCTGGGTTATGTCATTTTCACTGCTGGTTTTTCGATGGATCCAGAGAAACTTTCAGCAGTCCTACAGTGGCCCCGGCCCATGGGTTTACATCCTCTGCAGCATTTTCTTGGCTTTGCCAACTAATTTAGGAAGTTTATTCGTAACTTCTCGTCTCTGGTCAAGCCCTTGACTGATATGACCAGAAAGGACAGTAACCCACAGAGTCCATTAAGGCCTTTGAGAGTCTCAAGGCTGCCTTTGTTTCTCCTTCCAAGAAATTGACAGAGATCTGTTAGCGATCATTTTAGCTCTGAAAGAATGGAGACATCTCCTTGAAGGTACCACTGTGCCGGTTCTCATTCTTACTGACCATAAGAATCTCACATTCTTGTCTGAGGCTAGACGCCTCTCTCCCAGAAGGGCGCGATGGGCTCTTTTCTTGTCAAGTTTCAATTACATTGTCTCATTCTTGCCGGGTTCTAAGAATGTAAGGGCTGACGCTTTGTCACGACAATTTTCCTCCACTTCCAAGATGGAGTCGGTTTTGGTTGCTGTGATTCCTCCTGATCGTATTCTAGCTACAGTTCGCACTAGTCTGTTTTGTCCCAGAGAGTCTCCGTACTGCTCCAGACTTATCATTCTCCCAAGGCTGCTGGCCACCCTGGGAAGAATCAACTTTTTTGGGCCATTTCCCAACAATTCTGGTGGCCTAGTCTACGTGCTGATGTAACCGCCTTCATAGCTGCCTGTTCCATGTGTGCTCTGAGAAATGCCCCGTACACACGATTGGACTTTCCGACAACAAAACCAAGGAATTTTGTTCGAAGGTTTTTGGCTCCAACTTGTCTTGCACACACATGGACACACAAATGTTGGCCAACAATTATGAACGTGGGAACGTGGTGATGTACAAGACATACGACAAGCCGGGAAAAAGGAAGTTCAATAGCCAGTGTGGCTCCTTCTGCTTGATTCCGAGTATGCGTGAACTTTTGTGCGTCGGACTTGTGTACACACAATTGGAAATTCTGCCAACAAAGTTTTGTTGGCGGAAAATTTGAGAACCTGCTAGCCAACATTTGTTGGCGGAAAGTCTGACAACAAATGTTCGATGGAGCATACACACGGTCGGACTTTCAGCCAACAAGCTCACATCCAACATTTGTTGTTGGAAAATCCGATCTTGTGTACTGGGCATAAGACTCCACGACACCTTTCAGTGGGTCTCCTACAACCCATACCCAATGGAGAGAGGCCATGGACCCACCTGTCTATGGATTTAATTGTGGAGTTACTACAATCCCAGGGCAACACAGTTATCCGTATGGTGGTTGACCAGTTCTCGAAAATGTCTCATTGTATTCCACTTAAGAAGATACCCACTTCTAAGGAACTGGCTTCCATTCTTGCTCGGGAGATCTTTCGCTTACATGGGCTACCCAAGGTGATTGTCTCGGACAGGGGTAGTCAGTTTGTGTCCCGGTTCTGGCAAGCCTTTTGAGCACAGTTGGGAATTCAGCTTGTTTTCTCCTCTGCCTATCACCCGCAGTCTAATTGGGCCGCAGAACGAGCCAATCAGCACTTGGAGCAATTCCTACATTGCTATATTTCTGACCATCATAACAACTGGTCAGACCTCTTACCGTGGGCAGAGTTTGCTCACAATAGTCCCTTGAATTCTGCTTTCCGATTGTCCCTGTTTATGGCGAACTATGGTTTCCAACCTTCCATGTTGCCTGACTCTTTTGTTCCACAGAATATTCCTGCGTTAGAGGAGCATCTCCATAGTCTTCGTTCCACTTGGGCACAAGTCCAGGAGGCTTTTCCACATGCTAATGACAGGTCCAGACTCCATGCTGACCGCAGACGCCTGCCTGTGCCTTCTTACCAGTTTGGTGACAGGGTCTGGCTGTCATCTCGCAACCTCTGACTTCGTGTTCCCTCTCTGAAGTTCGCACCTCGGTTTATTGGGCCTTTCCGTATTCTTCGCAGGATTAACCCAGTGGCTTACGCATTAGACCTTCCTTCTAATATGCGTATCTCAAATGTATTTCAAGTCTTCTTATTAAAACCTTTGGTCTGCAACTGCTTTACCACCTCGGTGTCACATCTTCACCCTGTTCAGGTTGAGAACCACGAGGAGTATGAAGTACAGTCCATGGTTGACTCCTATAGGTTCCGTGGGCACATACGATACCTGGTGCATTGGAAAGGGTACGGTCCATAGGAAAGCTCTTGGGTCCCATCCTCGGACGTACATGCCCTTTGTCCTCTCCATGTTGTCCATAGACGTTTTGCCCTCAAGCCTGGTGGTCCTCCGAGGGGGAGGGGTCGTTGAGGAAGGGGTACTGTCAGGGCTGGGCAAAGTCCTTCCTTCTCTGAGCTGGCCGTTCAGCTGTCGGCTAATTGCCAGCTTCTACCTCTCCACAGTGACTCACCTGTTGATGGTCCTGCTCGCCAGTCCTGCCTACCAGTCCAGATGATCTCTGTCTTTGCCTTGGTCACATCTCTAGAGACACTCTCCTGTTTTCCTGTTAAAGACTTGCTTGGCTGACATTCCTTCTGGCTCCAGATCCTGCTTGCTGTTCTACTACGCTGTTTTCTGGCTCCTTGACCTTTTGGCTTGTCTGACTATCCGTTCTCGTTCTTGCACTCTGGCTATGTTTTGACTACGTTTGCTCTGTTTACCGTTTTTTATTATTATTAAACAAGTGTGATTTAACCGTACTTCTGTCTCAGTCTGATTCATGGTTTCTGACACAAATAATTTGACCAATCCCTCTTCAAATAGATACAGGTAGGGCTGTTTGTAATAAAAACATGCCCTGGGGGGGACGTAGAATACAGATCCAAAGCTGTAACACCCGTCCAGACATGCCAATTGTTAAAAGTACTAAGATGGAAATGAATATATCTCATAGTGAAACTTTTTTTTCAGCTGATAATACTATAGTCTGTATGTGTATGTGAACTCCGTGGCCGAGATTGTAACACCAAGGAGTAGCACAAATGCTGGACCCTAGTAACCAACAAAATCAGTGGAAATAATATCTCAGGCAGGGGTATAGACACCCCTCAGCTCCAAACATCCCAGCCGATACTTATGCAGCCGATCCATGCACATAAACTCTGCGGCCGTGACTGTGACAGCTGTAGATGAAGTAGCTTTGCAATATAGCCAACTCACAGTTAGAGTGTATGTCAAAGTAAGGAGGGATCTGGACTGCACTGATTTCACAGCTGAAACTTTAGCTTGTCAGTCCTGAGTCAGCTCAATGCAGGGCTCTTCTACGGCTCTCACGGATCATATGTGTTTCCAGGCAGTTGTCTCCTTCCCGCATCAGTTAAAGCTTCATCCTGGAAATCATGAGCCTTAAAATCTACACCTAATAAGCTGGGGAATTTATTCGACAATGAGAGGATAGCTCTTAAAAATCTATCTACCAACTATGATATTACCATTAAGCCGTCCGATAGGGGGGCAACATTGTCCTTATGGACAATGAGACATATAAACAGATGTGTATGAAAATTCTGAACCACACAGATTGGTACCGTCCCGTAGGTCCTGACACTGTTGACATTATCAACAGGAAATGTTACCTGTTTGTGGATAACACTTTCCACAATAAAGTTATTTCCAAACAATCATGGAACTTTGTCCGCACCCCCTTCCCTAGAACGGCCACATTTTACTTACTCCCAAAAGTACACAAAAATGCAATAGATCCTCCGGGTAGGCCCATCGTATCTGGAAATGGTGCTATTACTGAAAACCTTTCCAGATTGGTGGATGAACACATTAGACCATTTATTCTTGCCCTACCCTCATATGTTCATGATACTAGTCACCTACTTCAATTCCTTTAGAGCAGGGGTCATCAACCCCCGGGCCGCGGCCCACTGCCGGGCCGTGGCCTGTTTGCAGCCAGGCCGCGAAGGCTGCACTGTCTGACAAGCTGTGGCGGCGGAGCAGGCAGAGAGATGACATCATCTCTCACCGCCTGCCCACATCACCGCTGTTCCATACTCACAGCGGGGCCGCTATACTGAGACGAGCGAGCAGAGAGATGAGATCATCTCTCACCGCCCGCCTGCATCGCCGCTCTTCCACGCTCACAGCGGGGCTGCTAAATGCTGGAGGTGAGGCAAGGGAGCAGAGAGCTGAGATCGTCTCTCACTGCCCGCCCGCATCACTGCTCCTCCACCGACACAGCGCGGCAGAACACCAATACACTGCTGGAGATGAGGCAGATTATCTCTCACTACCCGCGCCCCCCCCCCATTACCGCTGCTCTCCCTCACTTCCCACTACTCCAGGCTTGCCTCTGAACTAATGCGCACACCTGTGCTGCCACCACTGCAGTGACAATCTTCCTGTGGTGGCAGGCGACGTGGCAAATGACAAGCTGCATCTGATGGCAGGTGACGTGGCAAGTGACAATCCAAATCTGGTGGCAGGTGACGTGGCAAGGGACAAAATGCATCTGGTGGCAGGTGACGTGGCAAGTGACAAGCTGTATATGAAGGCAGGCGATGTAGCAAGTGACAATCCACATCTGGTGGCAAGGGACAAAAAAGCATCTGGTGGCAGGCAACGTGGCAAGGGGACAAAATGCATCTGGTGACAAGCAACTTGGCAAGTGACAGGCTGCATATGAAGGCAGGTGACGTGCCAAGTGACAATCCGCATCTGGTGGCAGGTGACGTGACAAGGGACAAAAAAGCATCTGGTGGCAGGCAACGTGGCAAGGGACAAAATGCATCTGGTGACAAGCGACCTGGCAAGTGACAAGCTGCATATGAAGGCAGGTGATGTGGCAAGTGACAATCCACATCTGCTGGCAGGTGACGTGGCAAGGGACAAAATGCATCTGGTGACAGGCGACGTGGAAAGTAACAATCCGCATCTTGTGGCAGGCGACGTGGCAAGTGACACTCTGGCACATTCTGCATTATGGTGAGTTGAACTATTTCATTATAAATTACAATGTAATAATAGAAATAATGCGCTTCAATTATCCTGACACCATATCAACCATATCAATGTTTGAAGCGCCAACACCAGCCATTGCCCCGATAAATTGCCAGCGAAAAGCCGCATACTGATGGGAATATCATTTTGCATTCATCCAGCTCACACCCAAAATCCCTTGTTAAATCCATACCCTACAATCAAACAGAATTGTTCCAACTATTTGGACTATAAAAGGGAGGCTAATAGCCTAAAAAGACGACTGTTAGATCCAGGGTATAGCCATAGATGTCTTAAACAGGCATTTAACCGTGTAGAAAAAAGAACGAGACATGATCTTCCTTTTTTCTAATGCCCCGTACACACGGTCGGATTTTCCGATGGAAAATGTCCGATCGGAGCGTGTTGTCAGAAATTCCAACCGTGTGTGGGCTCCATCGGACATTTTCCATCGGATTTTCCAACACACAAAGTTGGACAGCAGGAGATAAAATTTTCCGACAACAAAATCCGTTGTCGGAAATTCCGATCGTGTGTACACAAATCCGACGGACAAAGTGCCACGCATGCTCAGAATAAATAAAGAGATGAAAGCTATTGGCCACTGCCCTGTTTATAGTCCCGACGTACGTGTTTTACGTCACCGCGTTCAGAAAGATCGGATTTTCCGACAACTTTGTGTGACCGTGTGTATGCAAGACAAGTTTGAGCCAACATCCGTCGGAAAAAATCCTAGGATTTTGTTGTCGGAATGTCCGAACAAAGTCCGACCGTGTGTACGGGGCATAAGAAGGCCAGACCTCTTGAAACTCAAGTTTCTAGAATCATAACTACAAACACTAATGATCACCTTGGAGTGAAAGGCATTATTGACAAATACTGCCACCTTCTCACGACTGACCCCACTGCGGGACCTTTGGTACCACCAACACCTCGAATTGCATACTGACGGGCCACCCTGTAGAAGACTTGATAGTCCAGAGTGAGTTTCGGCGCTCCATTCGTGGTGACCCCTGTAAGCTCACTGAAACATATTCCTGCTGCTTGTGTAACTATTGTAAGTACATGGACCACAGGAAGAACATACGTTTACCTAATGGTGATCTTTTTAACCCCTCGACATTTCTCCATTTGCCAAACTATGGGAGTGGTTTATCTCCTGCAATGTAGCTGTAGTTGCTACTATAAAGGAAAAACAATTCAAAAACTGTGGCAAAGGATTTATCTTCACATCAGGGCCATGAAATCTAGTGACCCTGATTCTCCCTTAGGGAGACATGTAGCACAGGCTCATAGCGGTGTGTTTCCAAAAATATCTATCCTTGTCTTGGATCGTGTCCAACCCAGCTCCAGGGGAGGGGACCTGAATAAGGTTCTCCTCCAATGGGAGCTGAGATGGATATCGACTTTGAATGCGACTTTTCCACCAGGCCCTAATGAGGCCTTCAATTTAAAACCTTTACCAGGTTTTTCATCTGGAGGTTTTGATAGGGATTTGTAAGATCTTTCTGCGTCTTTCATGTTCTATCTGTAGATTGTGGGAATGTGAATCTGTCTCCAATTTCTCTGATAGCTGTAAATAATAAATATCATGTTTTCTTCTTTGGATCAATTTTGTGTGCTTTGATAAATTACCCAAAATGTCTATCTCATAAATTCTAACCTTGTTGTCAAGATTGTATTTTTCAGCTGTACAAACGATGGCCGATATCTTCGTTTCCTGTATTCCACCACTTTACTATTTATGTATTTTTTGTCTAATATGGCAGCGCCGCAACGCCCGCCTCCTGTTACAGTCGAGGCTCCCCGTCACTGGGGGGCACCCTGGTGTTCAATGCACCAAGGGGCCTTCCCTAGTTGTGGGCTGCAGCTTGGTTTGTGTGATCGCGGGCCCCTTCATTGCAGCGCCCGCGCATGCGCACATGCCATTTCTCCATCTGGTCGCCGCCCACTGTATGTGTCAGCGGCTCTGTCAACATCTGATGTTACCGCGTCCTATGACGCAGTGACGCCGGATGCCGCATGAGCCGGGCGATTGCCTGTGAGATGTCATGTCTCACTTCCTGGATATACATGTCCAAGCCTGACCACCCCCCTTAACTCCCTTTTTTAGCTAGACACATGTGCAGTCATTTCTGTTGCACAGCTTGAATGGCACACATGCTTCACATCCCTGTAATACAAGAGATTGAAAAATTGGAAAGGAGAGCAGCCCTGGTCTTATTATCCCTGGGTATTTTAAGCATTTTTCTCTTTGATGGACTCCCACTTATCAATGTGGAGGTTGGTCCTCAAGAGGTATAACAAACTTTTGTCATATATTGGCATGCTTATTGGCATCCTTTGCAAAATACCTATTGCAATATATTCCTTTATCTTATATTAGATTTATATGTCTGGACCTTTTGGCTCAATCCTTGCGGGCATTGATGTGATGTGCGGTGGGACTAGCATTGCTGCCCTTCAATCTATCTACACAGTTGCTTTATTTATGTTATCGGTCTTGTTTGGATCTATAAAATACCGAAGTGTGTTAGGCCCTCTGTGGCCTTTATATACAATACTCTTTTGTGTTTTATGTGGTGAAGTGGAATATGAAGATCTCGGCCTCGTTTTCTTGTCAATTCATTTTGCTGTGTGAACCAATAACACTAATTATGTGAGTATTCTCTGCATCTATTGATGTTTCGTCATTTTTGGATAACGGTTAATTATCAGCCATTGTTACTCTCCATATATACTATTCTATCTACTTATCATGAATTTTGTATTATTATTCTGTTTTTCTTTTGTTAATAGAATTAACAGCTTGCCTTAGCTCAGCCCCTGAAAAAGGAAATAAACACCATATTTTTCCGAAACATATCAGGCATACTGTCAACTAGGGACATTCGACTCGAACATCGGCTGTTCGACCGTTCGTCGAATTACGAACATTATGGGCCGTTCGCGCCAAATTCGAGTGGCGCATCACGGCCCATAATTCACTGCGGCATCGCAGTGCATTTCTGGATGATGATTCGCCAAGCATGCATTTTGACCCACATGCTTTGGCCAATCACAGCGTGGTAAGAACGGAGAGCCATAATTGGCCAAAGGCAGGGTGGCTTTGGCCAATTATGCCTCAGGGGATTTAGTACACGCCCCACACTATATAAGGCCGCCTGCATGTCGGCCCTGTGTAGTGTGTTCCGGCATTGAGAAAGAGATAGAGAGAGAGAGACAGTGTCACTTCATTTGAGTTAGATGCAGTCAGTTTTATTGTATTGTATTGTGTATATATATGCATCCCAGGTGTTGTGTATATATATATATATATATATATATATATATATATATATATATATACTGTATTCAGTTTATCTAGATCCGTTCCTGTTATTCTCTTCCTAATATACTTACAGGCAGGCAGCTGCAGTATTTTCAGTCAGTGTACTGTATCCTGTGCAGTGTGTAACTAAAGCTAACTGCAGACAATTGTTGGTGTTCTCTTTCTAACAATACCTCAGACAGCTGCAGTATTTTCAGTCAGTGTACTGTATCCTGTGCGCAGTGTGCAACTAAAGCTAACTGCAGACAATTGCTGGTGTTCTCTTTCTAATAATACCTCAGGCATGCAGCTGCAGTATTTTCAGTCAGTGTACTGTATCCTGTGCAGTGTGCAGCTAAAGCTAACTGCAGACAATTGCTGGTGTTCTCTTTCTATTAATACCTCAGGCAGGCAGCTGCAGTATTTTCAGTCAGTGTACTTGTACTGTATCCTGTGCACAATGTGCAACTAAAGCTAACTGCAGACAATTGCTGGTATTCTCTTTCTAATAATACCTCAGGCAGGCAGCTGCAGTATTTTCAGTCAGTGTACTGTATCCTGTGCACAGTGTGCAACTAAAGCTAACTGCAGACAATTGCTGGTGTTCTCTTTCTAATAATACCTCAGGCAGGCAGCTGCAGTATTTTCAGTCAGTGTACTGTATCCTGTGCAATGTGCAACTAAAGCTAACTGCAGACAATTGCTGGTGTTCTCTTTCTATTAATACCTCAGGCAGGCAGCTGCAGTATTTTCAGTCAGTGTACTTGTACTGTATCCTGTGCACAGTGTGCAACTAAAGCTAACTGCAGACAATTGCTGGTGTTTTCTTTCTATTAATACCTCAGGCAGGCAGCTGCAGTATTTTCAGTCAGTGTACTGTATCCTGTGCACAGTGTGCAACTAAAGCTAACTGCAGACAATTGCTGGTGTTCTCTTTCTAATAATACCTCAGGCACGCAGCTGCAGTATTTTCAGTCAGTGTACTGTATCCTGTGCACAGTGTGCAACTATAGCTAACTGCAGACAATTGCTGGTATTCTCTTTCTAATAATACCTCAGGCAGGCAGCTGCAGTATTTTCAGTCAGCGTACTGTATCCTGTGCGCAGTGTGCAACTAAAGCTAACTGCAGACAATTGCTGGTGTTCTCTTTCTAATAATACCTCAGGCAGGCAGCTGCAGTATTTTCAGTCAGTGTACTGTATCCTGTGCACAGTGTGCAACTAAAGCTAACTGCAGACAATTGCTGGTGTTCTCTTTCTAATAATACCTCAGGCACGCAGCTGCAGTATTTTCAGTCAGTGTACTGTATCCTGTGCGCAGTGTGCAACTAAAGCTAGCTGCAGACAATTGCTGGTGTTCTCTTTCTAATAATACTACAGGCAGGCAGGCGATTCAGCTAGCTGCAGTATAATCAGTATATATATACATCCCAGCTTTGTGCAGCTACATCTCACTGCAGGCCATTCCTTGTGTACCTATTCCAATACATCAAAGACAATATGTCTGGAAGGCCAACAAGGAGAGGCAGACGGTCACAGGCCAATAAAAGAGGGCAAGCAGGCTCTGTATCTAGAGGCAACAGTGCCGGTCGTGGACACAGTACATCCTCATCAGCACATGACCGTGGGGCATGCTTGTCCTTTTTCTCGGCAGCTGGCCGCATTGAGCCACAACATGCTGAGGAGTTGGTAGAGTGGATGACCAAGCCGTCCTCATCCTCCTCATCCTCTGTCACCCAGGCTAACTTGGCTGCCAATGCAGGTGCCAAAGTGGCTTATTCCTTGGACTCGAGGTCATCATCAGTTACTCCTTCCCTAGCCCCACCGGAAGAATGCCCCGAATTGTTCGACCACAGTTTCGGGTACATGCTGCAGGAGGATGCGCAGCGTTTTGAAGGCTCCGATGATGGTACCCAGCTTGAGGAAGGCAGTAACGTGAGCCCAGAGAGAGGGGTTGCCCAAGAAGGACAACAAACTGGCAGTCATGTTCCCCCAGCTGCAGCATACTGCCAGGTTTGCTCCAGTGATGAGGAGGGAGGGAATGATGAGCTCACTGACTCTACATGGGTGCCTGATAGGAGGAGGAGGAGGCACATCTCCAACAAGGCAGGATGCCCTCCAGGGGCCAGCTTAAGGGCAGCCAACCGACTGCATAACACCACAGAGCTCCGCAAGTGCAGGGTGCTGGTGACTCCGCACGTTATTCCAAAAGTTCTTTGGTATGAGCATTTTTTGAGACGTGTGCAGCAGATCGCACCGTTGCTATTTGCAACATATGTCTGAAGCGTATCAAGCGTGGACTAGACAGCAAGCGGTTGGGCACCACATGCTTAATCAGACATATGTCGAGCTCCCATGCAGCCCGTTGGCAACACTACCTAAAAGACCCACACCAAAGAACAAGGCGGACCTCTCCTTGCTCCTCCTCATCAGCTGGGATCTCCAACCCCACTATACCTTCAGTCCTCTCAGAAACCTGCACTGAGAGGAATGAATTTGTAGAATTAGCTGTGCCACTGCCAAGTACTTGCAGGCAATCTGCTATCGGTACACCAACGTCCGATTCTAGCAGGTAGATTTCCCTACCCCAGTTACTCCACTGGCGAAAGAAGTTCACTCCCAGCCATCCATATGCCCAGCGGTTGAATGCTAGCTTGGCTAAATTGCTAGCACTTCAACTGCTCCCTTTTCAGTTGGTAGACTCTGCCCCCTTCCGTAAGTTTGTGGAATCAGCGGTACCTCAGTGGCAGGTTCCCAAAAGCCACTTTTTTTCACGGAAGCGATTCCGGCTCTCTACCTGCATGTGGAAGGCAATGTCCATGCCTCGCTGGATAGGGCGGTCAGCGGTAAGGTGCATATTACCGCTGACTCATGGTCCAGCAGGCATGGACAGGGACGTTACCTATCTTTCACCGCGCACTGGGTGACTCTGCTGGCAGCTGGGAAGGATGCAGGACAGGGTGCAGTAGTGTTGGAGGTTGTTCCACCACCATGCCGCCAAAATTCTACTAGTGGTGATTCTGCCACACCTCTCTCCTCCACCCCCTCCTCTTCTTTTTTCTCCATGGCCTCTTCGTGTGCTGATTTGTCCTCGGAACCAGCGGTGCTCCGTAGGCGTTTAAGGGGCTACGCAAGCACGCAGGCAAAAAGATGCCATGCGGTGCTTGAACTGGTGTGCTTGGGGGACAGGAGCCACACTGGTGCAGAGATTCTGTCAGCTCTGCAGGGGCAGGCCCAGAGGTGGTTGATGCCACGCCAGCTTAAGGCAGGAATGGTGGTTTGCGGCAATGGCACCAACCTCCTCTCCGCCCTCCGACAGGGACAACTGACCTATGTGCCCTGTTTGGCTCACGTCCTTAACTTGGTGGTGCAGCAGTCTTTGGGCAGGTACCCGGGCTTACAGGATGTCCTAAGGCAGGCCAGGAAAGTCTGTGAGCATTTACACCGGTCATATAATGCCAGTGCTCGGCTGGCTGAACTCCAAAAGGAATTTAACCTGCCCAAGAACCGCCTCATCTGTTACATGCCCACCAGGTGGAACTCAACGTTGACTATGCTGCAGCGGCTGCACACGCGGCAGAGGGCCATCAATGAGTACCTGTGCGACTATGGCACCAGGACAGGGTCAGGGGAGCTTGTTTTTTTTCCCCATGCCAGTGGACCATGATCAGGGATGCATGAACTGTTCTGTCACCATTTGAGGAGGCCATGAGGATGGTGACAGTGCATGCATCAGTGACACTGTCCCTCTTGTCCACCTGTTGGAGCACACACTTGAATAATGAGCAGGGCACTTGAGGCAGAACAGAGACAGGAAGAGGAGGACTTCCTTACCTCTCAAGGCTTCCTTAATCCAGACAGTGTTCCTGCGTGCCCGCCAATCACACAGGAAGAGGAGGAGAAGGAAGATTGTGTCAGCATGGAAGTGGGGCCTAGCACTCAGCATCAGCAGCAGTCTTTAAGGGATCATTTACAGTCCGAAGAAACCCATGGACTTGTACGTGGCTGGGAGGAGGTGGCTGCAGATCATGTCATCCTTAGTGACCCAGAGGACTCTGGACCGAATGCCTCAGCAAACCTACGCTGCATGGCCTCCCTGATCCTGCAAAGCCTGCGGAAGGAACCTCGTAGTCGTGGTATCAAGGAGAGGGATCATTACTGGCTGTCAACCCTCTTTGATCCACGTTACAAGGATAAGGTTGCGGACCTTATCTTGCCGTCGCAGAGGGAGCAGAGGATGAAACATCTTCGGGAGGCCTTGCAGAAAGGTTTGTGCAACGCGTTTCCAGAGCCTGGGAGGTTACAATTTCCTGGTCCTCCTGGACAACGTGTTGCTGAGGCTTCGGTCAGTCACAGAAGGAGCGGTGGAGAAGGTGGACGTCTAACTGATGCGTTCAGACAATTTTTTAGTCCGCAGCCCCAAGGTCTGATCGGTTCCAGCAACCATCGCCAGCATCTGTGCAGGAATACCTAGGGGCAAGATCAGACTTGGACACCTTTCCCACCGAAAATCCTCTGGGTTACTGGGACTTGAGGATGAGCTTGCACAGTATGCAATTGAGCTACTGGCCTGTCCTGCATCCAGCGTTCTTTCGGAACGCACATTCCGAAAGAATGGCTTTGTAACCGATCACAGGGTGCGCCTGTCCACCGAATCGGTCGATCGGCAGACCTTCATAAAAATGAATCGGTCTTGGATCACCACCAGCTACCAAGCACCTGATGCTGATGTAACTGAATAATTTTTTTTTTTATGTGAGATCCCTTCGAGACTGCCTATTCTGATGCTGAGTGACTATCCTGTTATGCTGAGTGACAATCCTCTTCCTCCTCAATTTTCATGCTGATAGCTTGTAAGAACAGTGGCTAAGGCCCAATTTTTCTGCTCTTGTTTAACAGGGGCGTGTAATTACAATTTTTGATGCAATACTTTGCAGCAGGGCTCATTCCTGCGCTCCAACTAGAGTATCTGTGAGGGGTTGCAGTGTTGTGGCACCAGCACCAGTGCCTTAGGCCCAATTTTTCAGCCCCTGTTTAACAGGGGCATGGAATTACAATTCTTGATCTAATATTTTACAGCAGGGCCCGTACCTGCTCCCACCAAGAGTAACTGTGAGGCCTTACAGTGTTGTGGCAACACCACCACACCGTCCACCACCAAAGGCCCAATTTTTCTGACCCTGTTCAACAGGGGCATGTAATTACTATTCTTGATCTAATATTTAACAGCAGGGCCCGTTCCTGCGCCCACCAAGAGTAACTGTGAGGGCTTACAGTGTTGTGGCAACACCAACACCTAAGGCCCAAATTTCTGCAGAGTATATAGGGCAGGCCCCTACTTTCAAACATCCAACTTACAAACGACTCCTACTTGCAAACGGAAGGAGACAACAGGAAGTGAGAGGAAATCTACCCCTAGGAAGGGAAATTCTCTCCTGTAAGAGTTCCTTGTTTCACTAAAAACCCCAAATTTTCAAAATCCAATTGTCATTGGGACAGAAAGTGAGGTGAAATCTTCTGAACAGGTGCACATACAGTAAAACAAATGTTACAGGGGTGATAATCCTTCCCTATGTTTTCCAAAAAGCTTAAAAATAGATTTTTTGGCTGGAGCTACACGTAAAAAATGTACCAGTTCAAAATTACAAACAGATTCTATTTAAGAACAAACCTACAGTCCCTGTCTTGTTTGCACCGCCTGTATACTGCTGTTCAGAGTATATAGGGCCTGGGGACCCAACGCCTTTTTTTTATTTGGGTGCTGGGTTCCCCTTAATATCCATACAAGACCCAAAGGGGCTGGTAATGGGCTGGGGGGGGGGGCCTCTCAATGATTTTCATCCATATTGCCGGGACCAGACATGACATTAAAGCCGCAAGCAGTTTTAAACGACTTTTTTCCTTTAGAAATGTCATTTTGAGCAGGGACTGTTCTAAACACTGGAAACACGCGCAACTTTACAGGCATACCATAGACACCCCCAAGCACGATATTTAAAGGAATATTTCACTTTTATTTTTTCACTTTAAGCATCATTAAAATCACTGCTCCCAAAAAAAACGGCCATTTTTAAAACTTTTTTTGTATCGATACATGTCCCCTGGGGCAGGACCCGGGTCCCCAAACCCTTTTTAGAACAATAACTTGCATATTGGCCTTTAAAATTCGCACTTTGGATTTCTCACGTTCGAGCCCCATAGACTTTAATGGGGTTCGAAAGTTTGCGCGAACTTTCGGTTCGTTCAAATGTTCTGATTCGAACTGAACCGGGGGGTGTTCGGCTCATCCCTACTGTCAACACATTCTGGTCGACCACAGGTCTAGACATCATGTGTATATCAGCTAATTGTTGCTGTTTATTATTTGTGTCATTCATTATTGTTTTATAAACATATGTACATTTTTGTATATCTCATGTTCTTTTATATGTCTTTTCAATAAATTCTGTACTTTTCTATACTTCTTGTATGGTCTGGTTTCACCTCCCATGCCCATACTATCCCTGGGGTAATCTCCATTTGAAAATCTTTATATATGGTATGTGGCATGGGTCTTCCAGACCTTATTCTTATTAGAGGTTTCTCTTAAATAATTTTCAGTGTAAATCATGTAAGGTGCTTAAAGGCTACAGATGAGGTGGTGTATCCCTAGGTTGACATGTTTCGCTTGCCCAGTTTCTGGCAAGCTTCTTCAGAACCTAAGGAAGGAGTCTGCAGTCTGCACACATCTGAACTGATACTAAGAGGGAAGGTTTTACCTAGCATGAAGAACATCAAAAGGAATTAAAGTGTGGTTTTCTACAATACACGCGATAGCTTTCATTTTAAATTTAGACCAGTAGTGTTGGTCAGGAATCGTTAAGTGCGGCAGGGATGGATTGTTCCATAGAGGAACATGTAGAGAGATAGTCCCCAAAGTCAGTGATTCCCAACAAAGGCATGTTCTCCAGGACTTGATAGTTCTCAAAGGGGCTAAAAGGTACAGAGCTTTCAAATCATGATGCAAAAAATGTGCCTTCTGAGAGTGTAAAATAGCAGCTTCTAACAGAGGAGGAGTTATAAATGTCTGGCTGGAGTTGCCAATGAGTTGACAGCAGTTGGGTGGCAAAAAAATATTTGTAAATCTGTCCTATCCAGTCCTCCCTGTAGAGCTGGACTAATCAGAGTAGAAAGTTTTGTAATGCAGTGTTTGGGTACCCTGCAGCAAGGAGGTAAACAGCTGGGAGAGCTGGTTAAAAAAGATTGGGGATCCAGTTTAGAGAAATGCAAAATAGGTAAATTTGGGCACAACTTTCTTTTTAATTAGGTTGATTCAACCAAGGAGGAATAACGGTAGATTGCTCCACACCATCGGCTTTGCCTTAACTTCCTGTAGTACAGACAAGTTCAACGTAACATAATTTGCAGCATTATGAGACATTACAACTTCAAGACAGTACATTTGTTCACTCATGGTAATTGTAAGTCAGGGATGCCATAAGTTTAATCTTATTTCCCCGAATATCTTGCAGCAAAGTAAATGAGTGTGCTGGGCAGGCAGTAAGTGCAATGCAAAAGAAGTAAAACTAGGCTTTTTGCTCCCCTGGGCACACCATTTGCAAATATCACATCCTTCACTAAACCTTTTTTAGCCAAGTTTCAGTATTGTACTATGTCTCCTTTTGAATGCCTTATTTACCCAAAACAATTGCATTCCTGGAAAGTTTAGCACTGCCAATTTTTTTTTTCCTAACATGATTTTGTGCTCCTGCCTTCTCTGTGCCCAAGTCAGCTTCCTGTTTCCTAATGTTCTTTAAATTAATTGTTCTATGACAGCAATTTGCTACAATTTAATTTGCTTTTCTCTTGATTCCTCACACTGATTCGTTTACAGTCACTTTATTTTCTTCACGGTAGGATTTAGTCTATTGCTTTCATTGACCATATTACCTAGTCACTTTAGCCTGCATAGCAATAACTTTCGACCAAGGCTGCATAATTAAGCCTTAGGTTTTTAATGCTATTCCAGTAAATCAACTAGTAACATTATTCGAGAACTATTTTTTTTCCAAAATTATTTTATTTTTATTTTATAAATCAGCAAGTTCCAACTGTGTAGAACATTACAGTAAGGCAAATACAATAATGGCAGTTTATCAAGCACACAGTGAACCCTCCTGGCGGTTACAGTGTATAACAAATGGCACATAGAATAAATGTGGTAACACTAGGTCATCACAAAGATCTGGAGTTCAAGAAGTAACAGCCGAGGAAAGACCTCCGAAATCCAACAGGTGATGTGGGAAACCGCTGAACACCGCTGAGCAGGAGCATAGAGAAGAAGAGAAAAAATAAATAATAATAAAAAAAAATATATATATATATATATATATATATATATATATATATATATATATATATATATATTTAGGCAGTCATATAGTTAACCATTTGTGGGACTCACCATGAGAAGAGACTTCCGCTCATCGGAATATATGAGCATGTTCCATAAAGTTTTGGAGTAAACCTCCCGATTGTGCTGGTGTGTCAGCACAAGATCTGTTCTTCTACCTTATGTAGCCAAAGACCAAGGGACAGATGTTGCAAATCTCTCTATCTTGGCAGCATTTCAAGAACTATATTGTTCTTGAAATGGGGGGGTTCATGGCTTTTGCCAAGGAAGGATTAAAGCTAAAATACATCTTTCCTATAGAGAAAAAAGTTACCTTGTCAGCTATTACCGTTTTTTATATTTCTCATTGCATTAACCTGCCGTGCATCAACTAAAGTTAAAGACATACTAACATTTGACTAAAAATATCTTTTAGTACAACCAAAAATGTGCTAATACACAGTGTAGAGGTTCCCTTCCATTTCCTTACACAAAATGTTTATTCGCTTTAAGGTCATCAGAGGACAAGGGGGCACTCTTTATGTAGGGAGGAAAAGGGATGTAAATACGGAAAGGTTTCTTCACAGTAAGAGCTGTGAAAATGTGGAATGGACTCCCTCTCAAGGGTTGGTTCTGACCAGCTCAGTAGATTGCTTTAAAAATTTCTTCCTAAATGTGCATAATATAACTGGAGACTAACATTTATTGGTAAAGTTGATCCAGGGAATATCTGATTGGCTCAGGAAGGAATTTTTTCTCCCGCTGGTGCAAATTGGATCATGCTTTGCTGGGTTCTTTTTGCCTTCCTCTGGATCAGCTGTGGGTATAGGATTATGTATATAAGATTGTATGATTTTTTCCCCCCTTTTATTGGTTGGACCAGATGGACTTGTATCTTTTTTCAGTCAGATTGACTATGCAACTATGTAAAACTGAACCCTTGGTGTTGTTGCCAAGAACACTTGGTAATTTTTATATGGGTAATGCAGAAGTCATCTTCACTGATCTGACCTGGAAAATCGGAATAGTCCCTACAATTCACTGTAGTATGCAAACCATTGGGGTTTGACCTGTTTTGATAATAATGTATAGTGGTCTTGAATATATTTTCTTTATTATGGTTAGGACAACAGCTGCATTTTTAGGGTGCACCTCTGCTTTTCTCATTGGTTTCCATGGTTTTAAAAATCCTGTTCTAGCTTAAAATGAAATTTACACAATTATAATCTCATCTACCCTCAAAGGAGGTTTTAATAGGCTCTACTGCCTTCCCTACTAGTGACCCACTGAGTGGTGACTGACAGACTTCAAGACCATCCAATATTCTTTTACAAAGTGTATTGGCTCAACTGACTCAAACTGCAGCACAAATATATCTGGCCTTTTTTTATCAGCAACAAAATGTTTTGTGGCTCTAATTTCTCTAGGTTCATGTTCTCTGAGCTGCTCTCATTCTCCAATGAATCTGTTAGTGATGTCTATAATGTTTATTGGCACTCTCCCAGTTACAAATGTTTCAGAAAAATTATTTGGTGGCCCTAGAATTTTCAGTAGCAGCCTCCCGCTGACACCAAGTTTATTAAGCACCTCTAACTGGTGGCCCTAGATACTGCAGTAGCAGCCTCCCAAAAGGAACTGGTCTTTATGCCCCATATGGCAAATCAGATACAGTACCTTAGCTGTGTAAGGAAATCTTAATGCCATGTCTTCCAGCAGCAGCTTCCCTTCAACAGGCAGCCATCTTCTCAATTCTCCAGGCCTTAACATAAGTCAGCTTAGATCCCTTAGGCCCATATTTATACCCTAGGCAAAAACCCTTCTCTGTTGTAACGTCCCCTTCAGGCAAAAACCCGGGAAGGCAGGTGTCACAGACCTAGCCGGGACAGAGGCTGTTGGAGAGGACTGTATGCAAGCCTGTTGCCTTTTGATTATGGGCCCTGGATTTTCAATGGATTCATTCTGTTGGGACACATCCTGTGAGGAGATGCTGGTGTCATCAACCTGTGTTTATGTTAATTGAATGAGCTAATGACATTGTCCTCTATACAATGTAGGAGACGGGACGACTGCTATTGTGTTAATTAATTGTATGAAGCTCGGTGACCACAAGTCTGGGCGAAAGGTCATGTCTCAGTCACCTAGGCTGTATAAAGGATTAGATAATTAGCTCATGTTAATTAAGTTACAGTTGTATTGTTAGAGGAGGTTCCAACGGCATATAAAGTCTTGTAACTTTGATTCATGATAAACAGTCCATGTTAGCAGTGAAGCAAGTGTCGCCTTGTTTTCTGCTCAGAGAGGTTGGAATATCTAATATCTGTATACAGACTGGGAGGAAGTGGTATATGACGGAAGCACTCAAGCGGAGTGTGGGACGTTCCGTGACATTGGTGGCAAGCAGCGGAAAGCTTCCTACAGACTGGGACATCCAAACTTCCATCTGGATCCAAGGTCCAGATAGCAGGAGAGGAGAGGAGAGGTACAGATACCAGCCGCCATGGATGAGGAATTCAGAAGGAGGCTGCGAGAGATGCAGATACAGCACAGAGGACCAGTATCGGAGCAGGTCCTGCTGGGATGGTGTGATTCTATTCGCTGCAAACTCTGGAAGGAAGCGCTAGCCCGTGAGCAGCGACACCAGGGAAAAATTCTCCCCTCCATCGAGGAAAGGTACTGGTCGCAGTAAGGACTGCGGGTGCGGTTTTTGGGAGAAAAACCACACAAGAAGCAGACAGCTGAATTAAGCAGGCTGGTCTGGGCAGAGATAAAGCTGGATGAGAGCTACAGAGCCCTCCGGTGGCATGTATCCCAAGCATGTCCCTGGATAGCGGATGACAGCCCAACGGAAGGCTTAAGCTACGGCGGCTTGGGACTGTTGTTTGTGAAGCTGACAGGGGACCCTAACTTTGGGAGTGATTTGGAGCGGCGGGTGGACGAAATCATGGATTTCAGAGAAGGGCTACTGAACATTTCGGAAGTGCACTGGGCACTGGAAGATTTGGAGTTTCTGGCCGTTCAGGAATGGGAGCTAGAGATCGCCTACAGACAACTGCTAGACATTGCTCAGTGCCAGGGCTGGGCTCCCTTTGCCTGGGACTATCAGGAAATACCAGCTGACAACCCTGAAATCCTGGCTGAAGAGTCGGCAATGTGGCAGAGCAATAGTGTGCTTTGCCAACCTGCCCCCCCGCAGCTATGGAGGCGGAGGTCTTATGGCGGATGCAGCAAGTGCTGACTGACCTTGATGATCCTGTTTCTGCATGGGATGATCTTGGATGGAGGAATGTGCCTGTCCAGCAGCATGCCAGAGAATCTGCAGCAGAAAATCTGGAGATTGCCATCCCCACACCTGAAGTGCTGACAACCGGGCAGAGCTCTGCTAACCTCTGCCCAGCACTGATAGCATCTTCTGGATTCCATGGACAGGAGATGGTGAACCTCCATCCCCAGATACCAGTTGCAGAGACGGGGGATTTAATAGACTTTTCTGCTGAGGAAGAACAACCTGATGAGCCTCCAGCAGAAAAGCTGCTATCAGGGCCAAAGTTCACTGTGTTCTGCCCAGCACCAACAGTGGCTTCGGCCTTCTTGAGAGAAAAGGTAGTCGGCCTTTCTCCCACAACACTGACAGGGACATGTGATTTTCTGCCAGCAGCATCTATGGAGTTAAAACAAACTTCTCCAGCTGAAGATCTGGTAACTGAACAGAGGGTCCAAGACCTCTGTCCCACACTTTTACCAATTCCAGAGACTGGGGATTTAATAGACGTTTCTGTAGAGGAGGAACCACCTGGCAAACCCCCAGCAGAAGTGCTGGCAACCGGACAGAGGGTCCAAGACCTCTGCCCCACATCTGCAGCAATTGTGGAGGCTCAAGCTGAGAAGATGGCAATCACTTCCCAGCAGCAGATACAGGGGGAGAAGGGAGAGGAGGTGTGTGTTGTCCCTCCCCAACAGTTGGCCAGGGTGGAGGAAGTGGGCTTTCCTCCCCAGCAAAGATCCGTGTACCTGGGAGACAGTACCATCGACATGTCGTCCCAGCAGCCAGATGAGGGAATGGAAAAGGAAGCAGCCGGCTCACCTCCCCAATGGCAGCTACACAGTTTGGGAGTGGAGGAAGCCAGCCTCCTGCCCCAACAGTTAGCCGGAGCAGAGGATGCGGAGTCCCCAGCAGAAGTGCTGGCAACAGGGCAGAGTGCTACCAACCTCTGCTCAGCACCGGCAACAACTACAGAGTTCCAGGGAGGCGGGGCAGTCGGCCTCCCTCTCCAACAGTTAGCCGGAACAGATGGTGTGGGGTTTCCAGCAGAAGGACTGGCAACAGGGCCGAGGACTGCTGGACTCTGTCCTCAACTAACAGAGGATGGATTTCCTGTGAAGGTGGATGGGACTTCAGTCTCCACCTGTATACCCCAGGGATGCTGGGCAGTGGGCCCCGATCCCCAACAGCATGACAGAGTGAGCCCAGACACCCTGTCTTCTCTCCAGCAGCAGAAAGGATTCCAGGGAGAAGAGCCAGTCCAGGCCTCTCCCCAGCGGCAGATATGTTCTCTGAGAGAGGCAGAGGTTGGCTGGGTGAGTAATACTCTGTTTGGAACAATTTGTTTGGGGTACTGTGTGGGTACCGGCAGTAGAGGACTGGAACTATGGACTAACTTCGGAGTCAACCCGTCTGGGGTCTCCTCCTGTGTTAGTCTCCTGCCGAAAGAGGAGAAATGTCACAGACCTAGCCGGGACAGAGGCTGTTGGAGAGGACTGTATGCAAGCCTGTTGCCTTTTGATTATAGGCCCTGGATTTTCAATGGATTCATTCTGTTGGGACACATCCTGTGAGGAGATGCTGGTGTCATCAACCTGTGTTTATGTTAATTGAATGAGCTAATGACATTGTCCTCTATACAATGTAGGAGACGGGACGACTGCTATTGTGTTAATTAACTGTATGAAGCTCGGTGACCACAAGTCTGGGCGAAAGGTCATGTCTCAGTCACCTAGGCTGTATAAAGGATTAGATAATTAGCTCATGTTAATTAAGTTACAGTTGTATTGTTAGAGGAGGTTCCAACGGCATATAAAGTCTTGTAACTTTGATTCATGATAAACAGTCCATGTTAGCAGTGAAGCAAGTGTCGCCTTGTTTTCTGCTCAGAGAGGTTGGAATATCTGATATCTGTATACAGACTGGGAGGAAGTGGTATATGACGGAAGCACTCAAGCGGAGTGTGGGACGTTCCGTGACAGCAGGCCTCTTGACTCACATCTCCAGACAAAGACTGCACTGTTATCCCACACTCCCAGAAGAGTACCCTTCCAAAAGGTCATCCAAAATAATATTTTCCCCAGACCATCACTGACATAAACTCCTGCAAACACTGAATTTAGACTAGACACTCCAGCTTAAAGCCTAACTCCATGTTTGGCTAGCTTCTGTCGGACTAGCATGCTGGAAAGCCAGCAGCTGACCGGCTCCCAATCATTGTTCTCAGCCAATGGCTGAGAGCGCTGACCAGTGTTTTCCCCCTGTCAGTACACAACAGCTAAGCAGAGGAGATCACTGTACTAACATCAAACTGTTAGTACAGTGGCTCTGGCCAGAGCTGTCAGTTTTGTTTTTTTAACTATTAGTGTGTACCAGGATTTAGCTACACAAAATAATCAGACACTGCTTAGTCATTCATAGGGAGCCTTGTATTCTATAAATGAGTACAAAGCTTCCTCTGAATGGCTAAGGTGGAGTTTGTGGCATAATTCGCCCACCTCTCTGCCTTGGCCAATCAAGGGGAGCTTTGTATTCATTCATAGAATACAGCGCAGTGCTCAGCCTGACTCTTTTGCTCCAGCAGAGCACAGTGCTGTATACTGTATATAGCTGAGGCTACATACAGTTAACCACTACAGCCCCGGAAGAATGTACACCCTTCCTGACCAGAGCACTTTTTGCGATACGGCACTGCGTCGCATTAACTGACAATTGCGCGGTCGTGCTAAGTTGCACCCAAACAAAATTGAAGTCCTTTTTTTCCCACAAATATAGCTTTCTTTTGGTGGTATTTGATCACCTCTGCGGTTTTTATTTTTTGCGCTATAAACAAAAAGAGAGCGACAATTTTGGAAAAAAGGATAAAGAGTATTCCTGCGCTATCGTAAAACGGGGGGAGAAAGGACAAACCAAAATATATGTAAAGTGAGGAAAAGCAGCTTATACCGGGTAGGGTACAGCCTGCCCCTGGCTATAGTAGAGATGGATAAGAATGTGGTGTTGCGCTAATCCTTTAAGTAAACAGTGACTCTGTATGTGATACCACAGTGATGGTGGGTGTCTCTAAAACATAAGCATATGACAATAAAACATCACTGCCTAAATGTGACTCTGTAATAAAAAATATAGTGATGGTGTGATGGTGTCACACCATCACTATATTTTTTATTACAGAGTCACATTTAGGCAGTGATGTTTTATTGTCATATGCTTATGTTTTAGAGACACCCACCATCACTGTGGTATCACATACAGAGTCACTGTTTACTTAAAGGATTAGCGCAACACCACATTCTTATCCAATTTTGGAAAAAAGCAATATTTTTTACATTTTGCTATAATACATATCTCCAAAAAATATATAAAAAAACAAATTTCTTTCTCAGTTTAGGCCGATATTTATTCTTCTACATATTTTTGGTAAAAAAAATCGCAATAAGAGTATATTGATTGGTTTGTGCAAAAGTTATAGCGTCTACAAAATAGGGGATAGATTTATGGCATTTTTATTATTCAATTTTTTTTATTAGTAATGGCGGGGATCTGCAATTTTTATCGTGACTGCGACATTATGGCGGACACATCGGACATTTTTGACATTACTTTGGGACCATTGTCATTTATACAGCGCTCAGTGCTATAAAAATGCACTGATTACTGTGTAAATGACACTGGCATGGAAGGGGTTAAACACTGGGGTGGCGATCAAGGGGTAAAGTGTATCCTAGGGGGTGATTCTAACTGTGGGGGAGATGGGCTACCACTGACAGCGATCACTGCTCCCGATGACAGGGCGCAGCTGTAAAGGTACGCCCATTTGCGAAACCATGCCATTGTGCCAACGTATATCGGCGTGCATTGGTCGGCAAGCGGTTAAACTGATACTAAACAGAGAAGTGTTATGCTCTAAGTACCTTATTCCTGCAGTGCTGTTGTGTGGTCACATGATCTTTCCATGTTCTTTGACATCTGCAGAGAAAGATTCTTAAGAGGGGCTTCTATTACTCTGATTGGTGCTGTGCCAGTCACATGACTAAAAAAGTTTTAGAAGAGAAATTGAAATGAAATCCTGAATCTCAAAGGTTTTATAGCTCCCTATAAATCTTTATTGAACATCAACATTATTGAAATGCTAAATATGTTTGAAGCTTGATGTCCTGCTTTTTATTGATTCTACATAGAGGTGTTAATGCCTATTCTACAGGGACCCAGACTAAAGTAAGCTTAAAGGGGTTGTAAAGGTAATTTTTTTATTGTTTAAAAATAACAAACATGTTATACTTACCTTCACTGTGCAGCTCGTTCTGCACAGAGTGGCCCCGAACCTGCTTTTCTGGGGTCCCTCGGCGGCTGTTTCGGCTCCTCCCCGCAAGAACTATCCACCTTAATGCGAGCTCCCTCGCATGGTGGTTAGTTCTTGCGGGCGCGCTCCCGTGATACAGCCGGCGGCTATAGCCGCTCACTGTATCACTCGGCCCCGCCCCTCGGCGCGCCGCGTCATCGGATGTGATTGACAGCAGCGCGAGCCAATGGCTGCGCTGCTTTCAATCCATCCACTGCAGCCAATCAGCGACCAGGCTGAGCTGCAATAGAGATGACGGGAACGAGCAGCGGAGATTCGAGGTGTCAGGTAAGTAAAACGGGGGGGCTGGGGGCGGCGGTATTGTCAAAAGTTTTTTCACCTTAATGCATGTAATGCATTAAGGTGAAAAATTTTTACCTTTACAACCCCTTTAAGTGTATTCAGTATACATTTTCATTACATGCACATTTCTCTAGGTTTTGGCTCTTTAGGAACCCTGCAAGTACAGAAAAAGAATTAGATTTCTGGCAGATCAACTTTAAGTTATCGTGAAGGAAAACATTTTATTAAAAAAAAAAATAACAAGCATGTTATACTTACCTGCTCTGTGCAGATGTTTTGCACAGAGCAGCCCCTATCCTCCTCTTCTTGGGTCCCCCGCCAGTGCTCTGGGGCCCCCTACCCTTTGCCGAGTGCCCCCATAGCAAGCCGCTTGCTGTGGGGGCACTTGTGCATGCTCGTTTCTGAGTTGGAGTTGGCTCTCTGCGTCCATAGGACACAGAGAGCATGGCTCAGCCTCACAATCCCCCCCCCCGCCTCGCTGGCTGTGATTGACAGCAGTGGTAGCCAATGGCTCCTGCTGCTGCATCTCAGCCAATCACTAGAAAGAGACCCGGGAGAACCTCGGGTCTCGTGCACATCACTGGATTGAGATAGGGCTTAGACAAGTATCAGGGGGGTACCGAGAGGGGAGCTGCACACTGAAGGCTTTACACTGAAGGTAAAAAAACCTTCATCCTTTACAACCACTTTAACTCTAAATATCCTGTTCTACTTACCTGTGCTGCACTAAAGTCCCAATCCATATTTTTAAGCATGTATAGTTTTCTTCTGTGAACCACTGAGCACTTTACTCCTGTATCATAGAGGAGAGGTAGATGTGTTTCTGGTCATGTGTCTTGGGGTGACAATGCTGTTACTCAATAAATATGGTAAGGTATGTGAAATTTAAGGAAAAAAGATGAAAAAATGCAACCTTCACATGTAAAGATCAATAATCTGCAATATATTTTTTGTTTTACTGGGTTGAAGTGTAACTAAAGGCAAAACTTTTTCTTTTAGTTTTGGATAGAATGGAGATAGATGAGAACTCTTGTCAGGCTTTATATGCATGTCATATGCACCCATATATTTATGCAGCCATGTATGCAGAGAGTTATCGTAATTGTACATTAAAGGACACAGGCAACTTAATCATGTACCATGGTTTATAGGCTTGTACCTTCAGGTGATTGGACATTGGCAGGCTTTTGAGAACACGGTTCCCCTTATAATCCCTACCGTTTCTCTCCCTGAGTCCTCAGTTTTTTGCTAGTCCTCACTGTTCTAATTCTAATGCCTACACAGACAAAGTGTATCCAGGACATTTCAGCCTCTATAGAACCTTGGGAGTTGTACCCAGACCCGACATCGCGGCGATGGCCTGTAATGTTACTTCAGACACTGGATACTGCATGGGGAACTCACCTTGCCAAATGGTGCAACATGTTAGTTGCAGGATGCTATACAGGTACAGGGCTGTGGTCAATCATAATGAAACCTAGTCCCAGAGGACCCCTTCGGGGATATACCCACTGTGAAGGGCAAAGCCTAGACTTTAAATATACAATCTAGCATGTTAGAAAGGTAATGCAGGGTCACCCTGTATTTTTGATAGCTACTGTTTAAAATGGGACTATTTTGGAATGTATTCATTTCACAGTGTAAAATTTTCAAACTTGTTGCTAAAATTCAACCACTCAGAGCTTAGTTTCATGTTGAAACTAGTTCACAGCACACCACTAGTTGCTCACTTCTGCCTAGAGCTCTTATAAAGTACTCAGGTGCTTCCTCCTGCTCTTCTGCCACAAGGATTTATTGTGGGATGACCTACTCCTGGTTTTTCCTATACTCCTCCTGGACCTAGACTCACATACCCTTTCTCCCACACTGTACTTCATGAATATCCCATAGGAAATACCCTCACTTGTAGCGATGGCAGAGATCAGGCAAACATTTTCTCTACCGAAGGCCCGTGCAACACTTAAAATCAGCGATGATGCATCTCTTGCACTGGAGCAAGACCCAGTTCTAACACCTGTCTCTACATCTGATTCTAGCTCTATTTCAGGTAAGCAACAAGTGACAAAAGCTGGATTTTCTGCATCCATGTCACAATTCCTCAGACAAATTATGACCTTAATTCAGCCATCTTTGTCCAAAGCTTAGAAATGCCCTGCCTCTTCTTTTACACTGAACAGGAGGCAGACCCTGATTTGTTGGTCCTAGATGACACCAAGTCAGAGAGGAATTATGAGAATATGAAGACAATGTTGGAGGAAGCTGTAGAAAAATTCTCTCCCCCACATTGTTAACATATTGAAGAGGGAGCTTCACACAATATGTTTGCCAATGTTAAAAGCTAATTGTATCTGCAAAAGCATAGTGCAGGTTGACTCTTCCCCGTCTCACCATGCCCCTTTGGGCACAAAGACCTACCAAAACTTGCAAAACATAGACTGCACATTCTCTTTATGAACAGGAAATAATGATTGGGTCAGTCCTGAGTAGATTTTTATGCACCCAAAATGCTTTTCCTAAACCCTACCCAATGGAAAAAAGTACACAAAAATGGGCTAGACCCATGGCTAGCCCAAACTAACATCTCCCTGTACTTATTGAAGATGCTCCTTTTTAAGATTCTGTAGACAGAAAAATTTGGGATGCTTTTAAAAGCTCACTGTAACCTGGCAGGCCCAGCCCTGCAGCCAGCTCTTGCTGCTATTACTGTGTGTCAAACTACAGTTAACTGGACTAGGACAATGAATAACCAACATGACCCTGTTTTTCAGGATCGTGCAGTTTGCATAGCAATAGTGACTGCCTTCTGCTCTTCTCTGTCGATGCCCTGGAACAAGTCATAAAACAAATTTACAAAATATCTGTATTCTCCATTCATATGCGCAATATTCCCTGACTAAAGGCTTGGACAGCTGAAGCTGCCTGTACAAAATGCCTCTCACAAATGCCCTTCCAAGGAAGATGTCTGTCTGGTGAGGCACATAACCAGTTCATTAAGGGGGTCACGGGTTGAAAAGTTATTTTTTATTATTTTTGTTTTTTTACTTCCAGCTTGTTCATGCTCAACATGAGATCCAAAGGGAATCCCACATTGAGATTTGCACAAGAGTTCTGGGTCTAAAGTTGGCCTCCTTCGGGTCAGTACCTTTCATGGACATAGTTCCATTTGCCTAGTTGTTGCCTATGCTTGTATTCATTGCTTGAGGAAGTCCCATGGTGTATGAATAGGTTGCCTGTGTCCTGTACTGTACAATTGAGATCAGAGGAATTTTGACTTGTCTGTAAATTCCTTATCTTGGAGTATGGTACAAGACAGCCCCTCAAATTCTTCTTCATTGCTTGTTAGAAAATTAAAGACTGACAAAGTGGGTTAAGTTTAAAGGGGAGATGCCCCAGGGTGGCATGTCCCCAAAAGCTTGCCATTGTTCAGTCACTTGAAGATATTAACCCTTTAACCCATGGTGTATGAATACTTTGCCTGTGTCCTGCCCTGTACTCCAAGGTCGTGAATTTAAAGGCAGGTTTGGGAAAACTTCCCTGCTATTGGTGTCAAAATCTAAAGCTATTGAGAGTGTCAGTACTTTTGAACATTTTTAAATGACCTTTCAACTTAACTTTTGACAGTGAGGTACAGCTGTTGTCAATGTAATCTTCTGTGTTTCTGTTTAGATAACTGTATCTGATGAAGATGTTACCAATCCTACATGCATGGATCTGGTCAGAACTCCACAAATGAGAAAGTGTACTGTAATTCTTATGTATGCATGGTAAGAATATGATTACAAAATCCATTTAAAAAAGTGTTTTTTTCTGCAATTTAGATGTGGCAGCCCATATCACACCAAGGCTACACTCACACTGGTGATTTTGGTTGGTGCAAATTGTAGATTCCTGCTGCGGCTCTGAGCAGCTAGGTACAGTCACCGGCCCCTTCACTATGACAGGTTGCCAGCAGCTGAAGCTATTCCTGGCTCTCTGCACAGCCAGTGGTGATTGCTGCTGAATGCACTATGTGGGCGTCCAGCAGGGATCACTGCAGCTAATCGCTGGCTGTGCAGACAGCAGAGAATAGCTGCAGCCACTGGGAACCTGTCATAGTGAATGGGGCCAGTGGCTGCACCTGGCCACTCATAGCTGCTAAATCTCCGGTGTAAATGTAGTTCTAAGCTCCTGTTGATGGTAGTACCTTGATAGGGTTGCTAAGAGTACTCGTCTGCGCCCTTGTTGACAAAAAATTAGCAGGATCTCAGCTTATCTGCAGCTAGTCAAAAGCAATGAAGCTTTACCTTGCTGTATTTTCCAGCAAGTGAGTGATACCCTAGGACCAAGTTTATGCTTCCTTATAGATCCTGTCATTGGTTTGGTGTTCCCAAATATAGGCTGGCTAATTTGAGATGAGTCTTCAATAATTCAACCATGTCTAGTCCTAGTTGAGTAAGTTGCAGTGTTCGTAACTTTGAAAAGGCATCAGTCAGACTAAGTCAGGTGTGCTATACATGCTGTGTGCTGGCTTAAGGGTTAATGATATCCACATATTTGCAAATAGCAAATTTGTTCTATAAACATGGTTTCTGTCAGCTATTGCTTATTAACCTCATTGATGCATCAAGACCCATGAGATCTGCTCCCCTGACGGTGGATGCAGCATATAGTCTGTACATATTTTTTATCCACTTTTCCCCAGTACAGGATTCTGAGGATTAAAGTATACCATCCAATAGATCAGTAAACCAAGGTTTGCAGTGCCCTAGTCACACATAGCTAGGTTCACACTTCTGAAATCAGATCTTGCTCCTACTTTCAGTGCCATTCTGTCAATAATTCAACCATGTCTAGTCCTAGTTGAGTAAGTTGCAGTGTTCGTAACTTTGAAAAGGCATCAGTCAGACTAAGTCAGGTGTGCTATACATGCTGTGTGCTGGCTTAATGGTTAATGATATCCACATATTTGCAAATAGCAAATTTGTTCTATAAACATGGTTTCTGTCAGCTATTGCTTATTAACCTCATTGATGCATCGAGACCCATGAGATCTGCTCCCCTGACGGTGGATGCAGCATATAGTCTGTACATATTTTTTATCCACTTTTCCCCAGTACAGGATTCTGAGGATTAAAGTATACCATCCAATAGATCAGTAAACCAAGGTTTGCAGTGCCCTAGTCACACATAGCTAGGTTCACACTTCTGAAATCAGATCTTGCTCCTACTTTCAGTGCCATTCTGTCAATAATTCAACCATGTCTAGTCCTAGTTGAGTAAGTTGCAGTGTTCGTAACTTTGAAAAGGCATCAGTCAGACTAAGTCAGGTGTGCTATACATGCTGTGTGCTGGCTTAATGGTTAATGATATCCACATATTTGCAAATAGCAAATTTGTTCTATAAACATGGTTTCTGTCAGCTATTGCTTATTAACCTCATTGATGCATCGAGACCCATGAGATCTGCTCCCCTGACGGTGGATGCAGCATATAGTCTGTACATATTTTTTATCCACTTTTCCCCAGTACAGGATTCTGAGGATTAAAGTATACCATCCAATAGATCAGTAAACCAAGGTTTGCAGTGCCCTAGTCACACATAGCTAGGTTCACACTTCTGAAATCAGATCTTGCTCCTACTTTCAGTGCCATTCTGTCATGCCATTTGGATACTAGTTGGATGTGGTTTGAAAATTCTGTGGTACCAGAATCATGCTGGAATCGCACCAAAGTAGCACAGGACCCTTTTCCAAAATTGCTTTGCATTGAGGGGCACAGGCACCATTGAATTCCGTTGTCATTCGATTCTGTGTGACTCAAGTCACATCTGAAATTGCACTAATGTGAACCAGCCAGTTAAATGGGTAATAAAGTCATATAAAAACACATAAAATTCAGTACCCCTGCAACCTACTAGCTTACTTACCCCCTGCATCACATACTAGCACATTATGACAGAATTACCTGAAAAACGAAGCCCTCCAGCGATGCGCTGTCACTGCTGGCAGTGCTTTCCTCTTTACCTGGTTCTCATTTCCGGGTTTGCGGGCTTCAGGCAATTGAACAGCCAAGCTGCGTTGGCATCACCCCCACACATGCTCACGGGAATCACAGACGTGGCACAAAGCTCTGAATTGACGGCACATTCGCTGGTGATGGCTGCATGCACTGGTGATGTCACAGGCTGCAAAACTAGCAAATACCTGCAAGTAAGCTTACCTGTATGTAAAGCCATAGTAAACTGGGCTTTGTGACTTTTAATGTGAATGTTCCGACATTACAAGCAAATTATGTGAAGTAAATCAAAGAATAGAAGAATATCAAAGGAATTCAAATTATGAATAACTAGAAATGGAACGCCCATCTCCTTAAGCTCTTAAAGCTGCAGGCAGAGCAGAGGTTGAGTGGTCTTGGATGCCATTTTTTTGTTAAAGCGACATTAAAGGTTCTATTTAAAAAAAATAACAAGCATGTTATACTTAATTGCCCCTTCAGCCAGTGCCCCCAATAGCAAGCTGCTTGCTCTGTGACACTAGTGTGTGCTCGCTCCCAAACCCTGCTCTATACATCCAAAAGACACACAAAGCCAGAGCTCCCCCTCCCCCACTCTCTCCTCATTGGCTCACTGGCTGCGATTGACACTAGCAGGAGCCAATGCTGTTTCAGGCAATGAGGAACAAGAGACCTGGGAGAAGCTCAGCTCTCATGCACATTACTGGATAGAGAGGGAGCTCAGGTGAGTAATGGGGGGGGGGCAGTGGGGGGCTGCTGCACACAGAAAGGTTTTTACCTTCATGCATAGAATGCATGAAGGTAAAAAACCTTGAGATTTTAAATCCACTTTAACCACTTTTACACCCCCAGCACCATGTGCTGCCATTTCCCGGCTCTCTCGTCCCACCAAGGAGCCATGGGCCACTGCTGGTGGTTAGGCTGGCTGACCATAGGGGGATGTAAGTTCCTCCTTTGTCTCTATGGTGTATGAAACCAGAAGCGACAAGGATTTTGTCACTTCTGGTTACACTTTTTTACCAGCTTTTACCAGCTAGTAAAGCAGCTGATCAAACCGATCTTGATTTAATTATCTTCTTTTGGAGGGCAAAAGAGAGAGCTGGGGTCTAATATCTGATCTTTCTATCTGCCACAGTCCATGCTATCACAAGGGTTGTTGTTCATCCCTTGTGATAGCAAAAAATGTGATCAAAAAAAGAAGCCATGTAAAAAATGTAAAAAAAGTATCAAAAAAATGTAAACTGCCCCTGTCCCTCCGTATTCCCTAGCAAATGATAAAAATATACGTAGGTACTACACGCAAACCGTGATTGCACTGCATGTGTGTGGTATCACCACAAATGTCAGAGTGAGAACAATAATTCTAGGACCAGTCCTCCTGTGTAACAATAAATTGATAGCCTGTAAAGGCTTTAAGGCCAGGTTCAGACTGGCACGACAAATGCTCTGACATTGGGAGCTCATGTCGCATGACGTGTGAAAATCAATGTCCGACTTTGAAAATGCTCCCTGCGCTACTTTGGCCTGACTTTGATCCTACTTCAGCCCATTGAATATCACTGAAGTCGGATCAAAGTCGGATCGCCGTCTTGACTGATCCGACTTTGGCATGCGACTTGTGCTCTGATGATCTTGAAGGGGAACTCCAAATTTAAAAAAAAAACAGCATGGGTTCCCCTCCAAGAGAATACCAGGCCCTTTGGTCTGGTATGGATTTTAAGGGGAACCTCCATGCCGAAAAAACAGTCTTGGAGTTCCCCCCAAGATCCATACCAGACCCTTATCCGAGCACATAGCCTGACAGGTCAGGAAAGGAGGTGGAGACGAGCGAGCGCCCCCCCTCCTGAACCGTACCAGGGCACATGCCCTCAACATAGGGGGTGGGTGCTTTGGGGTGGGGGGGCCCTGTGCCCCCCCACCCCAAAGCACCTTGTGCCCATGTTGATGAGGATAAGGATCTCTTCCCGACAACCCTGGCCGTTTGTTGTAGGGGTCTTCGGGTGGGGGCTTATCAGAATCTGGAAGCCCCCTTTGACAAGAGGGACCCCAGATCCTGGCCCCCCACCCTATGTGAATGAGTATGGGGTACATTGTACCCCTACCCATTCACCTGAAAAAAAAGTGTCAAAAATAAAACATATTACAAAAGTTTTTAAAGTAATTTATTATGGCAGCTCTGTCGTCTCTTATGATCTCTTCTCCCCTCTCCGGCTCTTCTGTGTCCTCAGCTGACGTCTTCTGCCTCAGTTCTTCTCGCCTCTCTGGTTCTTCTCCGCTCTCTCTCCAGTTCTTCTCCCTCTGTCTGCTGTCTTCTGCTGGGTCTCCTCCACTGTCTTCTCGCTCTTTTGCCCGGTCTTCTCCTCTGTCTTCTTACTTTGTTCTTCCGATGTTGACTCAACACGCTCTCCCGCTCTAATGCCGGGTGCGCGTGTGCCACTACGTATATTGGCATGGAGCGGGGTCACCGTGCGATGTCAACATCGAAAGAAGAACAGAGAGAGAAGACAGCGGAGAAGAATGGGCAAAAGAGCAAGAAAAAGAGCGAGAAGACCGTGGAGGAGACCCGGCAGAAGACAGCAGACAGAGTGAGAAGAACTGGAGAGAGAGCGGAGAAGAACCAGAGAGGGGAGAAGAACCGACAGAGGTAGAAGACGTCAGCGGAGGACACAGAAGAGCCGGAGAGGGGAGAAGAGATCAGAAGAGACGACAGAGCTGCCTTAATAAATTACTTTAAAAACATTTGTAATGTGTTTTATTTTTGACATTTTTTTTAGGTGAATGGGTAGAGGTACAATGTACCCCATACTCATTCTCATTCAGATAGGGTGGGGGGCTGGGATCTGGGGGCCCCCTTGTTAAATGTGGCTTCCAGACTCTGATAAGCTCCCTGCCTGCAGACCCCAACAACCAATGGCCAGGGTTGTCGGGAAGAGGCCCTTGTCCTCAACAACATGGGGACAAGGTGCTTTGGGGTGGGGGGCTCAGGGCCCCCCTGCTCCAAAGCACCCACCCCCCCATGTTGAGGGCATGCAGCCTGGTACGATTCAGGGGGGTTGCTCACTCGTCCCCACCCCCTTTCCTGACCTGCCAGGCTGTGTGCCCAGACTGAAGGGCCTGGTATGCTCCTTGAGGGGGAACCCATGCCGTTTTTTTTTTTTTTTAACATTTTGCGTGGAGTTCCCCCTAAAGATTCATACCAGACACTGTGCCTGTTATTGACAGGGATCAAAGTAGGATCCCTGTTCATTGAAGTCGGATGCATGTCGGACTTCAAGTCGCAGGGCAAAGTCAGATCCAAAGAGGTACGACTGTCGTGTTGTACCAGTGTGAACCTGGCCTTAAAGTGTCACCTATGAATAACTTAATTTAATGTACTGTAGTTTATCGCCATTCCATGGGCGTGCACAGTTTTTACACGTGACATGTTGGGTATCTGTTAGGTATCTATTTAGTCAGCACAATGTCCTATTTTATATTTTACCAAAAATATTCTGCATTATATTGTGTTTGTGTTCACTAAAATTCAAAAAGTTTGTGCTTTGAAAATGGCTGTGCAAATAACGTGTGATGTAAAAAAATTGCAAAAACCATAATTTTATTCTTTACAGCCTCTGCTTTAAAAAATATACAGTTGTGCTCATAAGTTTACTTACCCTGGCAGAATTTATGATTTCTTGGACATTTTTCAGAGAATATGAATGATAACACAAAAACTTTTCTTTCACTCATGGTTAGTGTTTGGCTGAAGCCATTTATTATCAATCAACTTAAAGTTTACTCTTTTTAAATCATAATGACAACAGAAACTACCCAAATAACCCCGATCAAAAATGTACATACCCTGGTGATTTTGGCCTGATAACATTCACACAAGTTGACACAAAGGGGTTTGAATGCTATTAAAGGTAACCACCCTCACCTGTGATCTGTTTGCTTGTAATTAGTGTGTGTGTGTGTGTGTATAAAAGGTCAATGAGTTTCTGGAATCCTGACAGACCCTTCCATCTTTCATCTAGTGCTGCACTGATGTTTCTGGATTTTGAGTCATGGGGAGAGCATAAGTATTGTCAAAGGATCTGCGGGAAAAGGTAGTTGAACTGTATAAAAAAGGAAAGGGATATAAAAAGATATCCAAGGAATTGAGAATGCCAAACAGCAGTGTTCAAACTTTAACTACTTCAATAGAGGGCACTTATACACCTTCCTGCCTAGACCAATTTTCAGCTTTCAGCGCTGTTGCAGTTTGAATGACAATTGCGCGGTCATACAACACTACCCAAACTAAACTAACTTTTATCATTTTGTTCCCACAAATAGAGCTTTCTTTTGGTGGTATTTGATCACCTCTGCGGTTTTTATTTTTTGCTAAACAAATAAAAAAAGACCAAAAATTTTGAAAAAAAAGTTTTGCTTTTGTTTCTGTTAAAAAAATTTGTAAATAAGTAAGTTTTCTCTTTCACTGATGGGCACTGATAAGGCGGCACTGACGATGGGCACTGATATGCGGCACTGATGGGCACTGGTAGGCGGCACTAATATGCAGCATTGATGGGCATTGATAGGCAGCACTGATGGGCACTCATGGGTGGCACTGGTGGGCACTGATAGGTGACACTGATGGGCACTGAAAGGCTGCAAAGATGGGTTCTTATGGGTGGCACTGATAGGCGGCACTGCTGGGCACTGATACGTGGCACTGATGGGCACTGATACACGGCACTGATATGAGGCACTGATAGGCATCAATGGTGGCACTGGCAGTGGTAGGCATTGTGAGTGGGAACTGACTGGTAGCTGCCTGGGCATTGATTGGCAGCTGCCTGGACACAGATTAGTATTTCCCTGGGGGTCTAGGGGGCATACCTGGTGGTCCAGTGTGGATGTGCCATCCTGGTGGTCCTGGCAGCTTCCCTGATGGTCCTGGGTGGGATCCAAGGGGGGGCTGTGCTGATAACCAATCAGCACAGACCCCCCCTGTCAGGAGAGCAGCCGATCGGCTCTCGTCTACACGCGTCTGTCAGACGCGAATGAGGAAAAGCCGATCACCGGCTCTTCCTATTTACATCGTGATCAGCCGTGATTGGACACAGCTGATCATGTGGTAAAGAGTCTCCGACGGAGACTCTTTACCTAGATCGGAGTTGCGGTGTGTCAGACTGACACACCGCAACAAAAATCGCTGCGATGCGCGCCCCCGGGGGCGCGCAGCAGCTTCATATCCTGATCACATCATATGATTTCCGGTCAGGATATTGAAACCACTTTGCCATCGTCATTTTGCTATATGGCGGGCGACAAGTGGTTAATCAAGAAGTGGAAAATGAGGGGTTCTGTTGAAACCAAACCACTGTCAGGTAGACCAACTAAAATTTCAGCCACAACTGCCAGGAAAATTGTTTGGGATGCAAAGAAAAACCCACAAATAACTTCAGGTGAAATACAGCATTCTCTGAAAACATGTGGTGTGGCTGTTTCAAGATGCACAATAGGGCACTTAAAGAAAGATGGGCTGCATGGTCGAGTCGCCAGAAGAAAGCCATTACTACGCAAATGCCACAAAGTATCCCACTTACAATACACCAAACAGCACAGAGACAAGCCTCAAACCTTCTGGCACAAAGTCATTTGGAATGATGAGACCAAAATTGAGCTTTTTGGCCACAACCATAAACGCTACACTTAGGGAGGAGTCAACATGGCCTATGATGAAAGGTACACCATTCCTACTGTGAAACACGGAGGTGGATCGCTGATGTTTTGGGGATGTGTGAGCTGCAAAGGCACAGGAAATTTGGTCAAAATTGATGGCAAGATGAATGCAGTGTGTTATCAAAAAATACTGGAGGAACATTTGCATACTTCAGCCAGGAAGCTGCGCAAGGGACGTACTTGGACATTCCAACATGACAATGATCCAAAACACAAGACCAAGTCGACCTGTCATTGGCTACAGCAGAATAAAGTGAAGGTTCTGGAGTGGCTATCTCAGTCTCCTGACCTCAATATCATTGAGTCACTCTGGGGAGATCTCAAACGTGCAGTTAATGCAAGACAGCCCAAGAATTTACAGGAACAGTTGACTGATAATAAATGGCTTCAGCCAAACACAAACCATGAGTGAAAGAAAAGTTTTTGTGTTATTCATATTCTCTGAAAAATGGCCAAGAAATCATAAATTCTTCAAGGGTATGTAAACTTATGAGCACAACTGTATATTTTTTAAAGCAGAGGTTCTAAAGAATAAAATGGTGGTTTTTGCAATTTTTTTACATCACATGTTATTTGCACAGCCATTTTCAAAACACAAACTTTTTGAATTTTAGTAAACACAATATAATGCAGAATATTTTTGAGAAATCATAAATTCTGCCAAGGCATGTAAACTTATGAGCACAACTGTATAGTGTTTGGGGGTTCTAAGTCATCTTCTTGCAAACAAAAAAATGCAGATTTTTATATGTATGAGAGAAATGTCAGAATTGGCCTGGGCAGCTAGTGGTTACTGGACCTGGCTACATTGTCATATTCAAATTGGGAGATTTTACATATTCAGTTCGAGACCCAAAGTGAGATGTTTTCATGTCTCTCATCAGCTATTTACAATGAATATGGTTTTACCGCTATAGCTGTTAATGCTTAAGAGTCTCTTAGAAAGTGTTTGTAGAAGGAGGTTACTGAAAAGAAGTTGCTTATGTTCACGTGTGTGTAAATGTTGGGAATGGGGCATTGTTGCTTTCATTTTTATGCAGGGTAAACCCATGTCTGTCTAGAACAGGTAGAGGACAGATGCCCTAATGTATCATGGATGCTATCAGTCTGTCAAAAGTGATAAAAACTAACTTTTGAAATGGAGTAATAGCATTATATCTGAGACTTTTGGCACCTAACTCCAAATGCCTAACTCTTAGATTCTACTTATGCTACTCCTTCTGGAGGTGGTCATTCTGAATTTTAGACATGTTACACAGTTTCCAGAGGCATTCATCCTTCAGTAGTTTTACTGCAGTCTGGTTGATATTAAATTGTCTGTTTGAGAAACAATCTCAGAGAATGCTCCTTTTCAGGTCAGCTGGTATTTTGATTTCTTCATAAAGGCTTAAATTATCTACAGCAGTGATAGTCAAATTTCTTGATTCGGGGGCCTCAAGTGTGGCTCCTGACATCACGAAAGGGCTACACATAAAATTCAGTGAATAGTCTTTATTGGAGATAGCAAACACAACAGGATATAGTCAAAGACTGTGGGCATAATACAGAGGATGATCAGAGATTGTGGACAGAATAAAGGCGATTGTAAGAGATTGCACACATGATACAGGAGATGGTCAAAAGGCTGTGGGTTTGTTGGAGATTGGGGCCATGCTTCAGGAGGCAGTCATATGCCGCGTACACACGAGCGGACTTTACGGCAGACTTTGCCCGGCGGACTTTTCGCCGGACTTTGTCCGCTAGGTGCGCTGGACTTAAAAACGGACGGACTTGGACACACACGATCACTCCAAAAGTCTGCTGGTTTTGAACGCGGTGACGTACAGCACGTACGACGGGACTAGAAAAAAGAAGTTCAAGCCCCACTATGGCACCCTTTGGGCTCCTTCTGCTAATCTCGTGTTTATCTCGTGTTAGTAGAAGTTTGGTTAGAGATGATTCGCGCTTTTCACACTTCAGCTTATTTTGATCATTTTCTGCGGTTCAGTTTGTGCTTGTGAGGTTTGTATCTGCTTTTCAGTGCGTGTTGGTCAGTTCGTAACCTGCCTAGCAGGCCGTTCTGGTCCGCTCGTTCCTGATTTTCAGGTCGTTCTTCATAGGCCTTGCTGTTCTTCAGTGCGTTTGTTATAAGTATGTTTGTTTGACCAGCCGACCGTTTTGAAGCCATGTCGCGTGGACGTACTCGTTCTCAAGTTTGTGCTGCGTGGGGACTTGGTGTTGGGGTTAATACTTTGACCCGAGTCCAGTCCATGAACAGGGCGAGGAGGAGTTCATGGATGAAGAATTGGTTGCGCAGCGTGACCAATTCTTGCATATGCCTTTGCTCCGTGAGAATAATCCTGAGGATTTCAGGAATTATCTCCGGATGATGGACCCCGTTTTTCAACGTCTGCTGGCTATGCTGACCCCCTATATCAGCAGGCAGGATACCTGCATGAGGCAAGCCATCAGTCCAGAGCAGAGGCTAGTTGCCACTTTACGTTACTTGGCGACTGGGAGAAGTCTTCAGGACTTGAAGTTCTCGACAGACATCTCCCCCCAGACTCTGGGGATCATAATCCCAGAGACCTGTTCTGCCATCATTCAGGTCCTGCAGAAGGACTATATGAAGGTAAGTTTTATCCTTTAACATTACATGATATGTATTAAATGTTTGCTAATGTATTGTCTAAATGTCCTCGTTACCTAATTACCATGCTTGGAATATGCTGTGAATGTCCCCTTTATCTTCATGCATGCCTGTTTTTTTACATTAATCCTTTTTTGCCCTACATGCATATTTACCTTCAATAACCTCCCCACCATGCAATCCTGGGTCCATTTATATCTCTAGCCCAGTGATTCTCAACTCCAGTCCTCAAGGCGCACCAACAGGTCATGTTTTCAGGATTTCCACTATTTTGCACAGGTGATTTGATCAGTTTTCACTGCCTTAGTAATTACCACAGCCATTTCATCTGAGGGAAATCCTGAAAACATGACCTGTTGGTGCGCCTTGAGGACTGGAGTTGAGAAACACTGCTCTAGCCTATAGTCCCTTGAACAATGTATATTGTCAGCTCCATTGTACTGTTTGACCCTCCCCCACCCCCTTAAATGTTTAAAACTGTCAGGTGTGTTTTTTACCCAAATTAGAACCCCTCCCCCACTCCTTAAATGTTTGAAACAGGTGTGTTTTTTACCCAAATTAGAACCCTTCCCCCACCACCTTAAATGTTTGAAACTGTCAGGTGTGTTTTTTACCCAAATTAGAACCCCTCCCCCACCCCCTTAAATGTTTGCAACTGTCAGGTGTGTTTTTTACCCAAATTAGAACCCCTCCCCCACCACCTTAAATGTTTGCAACTGTCAGGTGTGTTTTTTACCCAAATTAGAACCCCTCCCCCACCCCCTCAAATGTTTGAAACGGTCAGGTGTGTTTTTTACCCAAAGTATAACCCCCCCACCCCCTTAAATGTTTGCAACTGTCAGGTGTGTTTTTTACCCAAATTAGAACCCCCCCCCACCCCCTCAAATGTTTGAAACTGTCAGGTGTGTTTTTTACCCAAATTAGAACCCCTCCCCCACCCCCTTAAATGTTTGCAACTGTCAGGTGTGTGTTTTACCCAAATTAGAATCCCTCCCCCACCCCCTCAAATGTTTGAAACTGTCAGGTGTGTTTTTTACCCAAATTAGAACCCCTCACCCACCCCCTAAATGTTTGCAACTGTCAGGTGTGTTTTTTACCCAAATTAGAACCCCTCCCCCATCCCCTCAAATGTTTGAAACTGTCAGGTGTGTTTTTTACCCAAATTAGAACCCCTCCCCCACCCCCTTAAAAGTTTGCAACTGTCAGGTGTGTTTTTTACCCAAATTAGAACCCCTCCCCCACCCCCTCAAATGTTTGAAACTGTCAGGTGTGTTTTTTACCAAAATTAGAATCCTTCCCCCCACATTAAAATTGATCAATGGGCCATCAGAGGGGGTGAGTAATCTTATAAGTGGGCCTTATGTTTTTTTAGAATTAAACTAACAAAAAAACATATTAATAATGTTCGACTGCTGTTGTTCAAGAATGTTTTTGTGTAATCTGATATCCAAGTTATGTTTAAAAGTACTTATCTTATTTTTTTTTGTTTCACTCCACAGTTTCCTTCCAGTACACAGGAATGGCAGACTGTGGCCTCCCAGTTCGCTGACCGTTGGGACTTTCCCAACTGTGTCGGGGCGATTGATGGGAAGCCTGTCCGCATTGTGCCACCACCCCATTCTGGGTCTTATTTCTATAACTATAAGGGGTTCCATAGTGTAGTTTTGATGGCGGTGGTCTCGGCACATTTGGACTTTGTTTGTGGACGTGGGGAAGAACGGCCGGATGTCTGATGGAGGAGTCTTTGCACAGACCGAGCTGTGCCAGCGTCTCCAGACTGGTGGCCTGGGATTGCCACCTGATGACCAGAATGTGGACGGACTCCCCTCAGTTTTTATCGCTGATGAAGCGTTTGCTCTCGGCGAGCACTTGATGAGGCCGTTCCCCCAAAGGACACTCACCCCTGAGAAGAGGGTATTTAATTACCGGATGGCCGGAGCAAGAAGAGTTGTGGAGAATGCCTTTGGGATAGTTTGTTCCTCTCGGCCATAAATCTGGCGGACTATAATATAAATCATGTCATACTGGCTTGCAGCATACTCCATAATTTTTTAAGAAGACATTTCGCTACATATATGACCTATGTTGGGCCTGAGGCCGGACTTGGAGTTGACCAAACTCTCACAGGCCTGGAAATTGGCCGTATTGGCTTGGCCCCCCCAAACCGCACATCAAGTGCGTGACCGATATGTAAATTATTTTAATGGTCGGGGGGCCATTGCTATTCAACAAGAGCTCTAATTTCTTAAAAAAATAAAGAAAATAAATTTTGGCTCAAATATCTTGTTTTTATTCTTGTTTGCATTTAGTTTTGTCTGTCTCCTAGTGCACTTGTAGTAGTGGCAAGTGCATTTCCCTTTAGTTAATAAGGCCCTTTGTCACTGTAACCACACAAAAGTTAGCAAAACATCTTATTGATAAATAATCAGCCACACACATTGTAGTAGTTAAAACATTTTACTGTGTGCACATTGAAAGGTGCATTTTTTTTTTTAACGTTTTTTTTTTTTTTTTTTTGGAAAAACATTTTTTTTTTTGGGTTAAGGCATATTTATCAAAAAATAGACCTTGTTTAAAAAATTACAATTAACAACAGTGTTTTTAAAAAACATACATAAAAAAAAGAACTTACAAAGTTCAACATGTGAGAATAACGCTGCTGGTGATGTCACCCTTGTAAAGGCTAAAATTTGCAGATGCTCAAAATTGGGTATTAAAAAAGGTTCACGTCAACATGTGCTATCTCCCATCATGGGGGAGCAATATACGTGTTTTGTGTGTGCAATCCCTTTGTTCCTCTCACAAAATAACGTTTTTAGGATGAAGGGGTTGCAAACACAAAACAAGTACATTGATATCCCCTGATGGAAGACAGCACATGATGACACACCGTGTGCATCTGCAAATTGTTTTTTTTTAAGGATAAAACTTGAAAATTGTAACAAAAAACAAACTTGACAATGAAATGAAGAACATGATTGATGTTTTTAGGCAAACTGTTATTATATTCTGCCCAAAACATCAATCATGTTCTTCATTTCCTGTTGCATGGTGTCCAGCCGAATTTTCATGCTGTCAATTTGGTCACGCATTCGATCTATTTGGCCATTCCACAACATTATCTGGCCAATAAGTCTTTGTGCACTGTCTGTGCTGAATGGCTCTGCCGCTTGGCCTTCAACAACCAGAACCTCACCTAAAATGTGTGGATAAAAAAATGGGTTAAAATATGCACGCCTAAATAGATTACCTTTAGCTGGGGTGTCAGTCACTCACTTGGTGGGGTTGAAAGCTTGCACACTTCCTCCACCTCTCCTTCCTCCAGCTCGTCGGGTGGGTGTGGTCTTGGGCTGGGGCTTGGGGTATCTTCAGCTTCAGGCTGGTGACTTGGGGAGGTCCTGGGATCCTTGGACTGTTGTCTGAGTCTTTTCTCCCCTATGATAATTAAACAAAAGGTATAGTTAAAACACAGTGATATTTTTTATTTTTAAAATTAATATGAAACGTTGGTTATGAGTTGTGGACAATTGCCTTTTTTTGTCCACAAAAATTTAGAAGACAGGATCAAAATTCCCTCTGAACAACAATTATAAACAAGACACATTTTCATGCAAGTTTCACAGATGCAGACACCTCAATGATCTATGTGTATTACCCCTCAAAAATGTCTTTATGGTCACATAGTACACTAGCGCTCGTGAGTCCAGATGTGGAAACAGCTGCTGTGTCCTGTCCTTACATTACACTGAATCATTTTTGAAGAAGCATTATATTTTCAAACACATCTACACCACATCACCAAATTTTGGGAATACGACAAATTCTCAAGACCTAAATGTGTGTCCAACCCTGTAACATCGTATTTGGCGAAAAAAAAACGTAATTTTCTTAGTATCATATGTATTTTGCAAAGAACGGTCTTTAAGAACGATGCTGTCTAAACGAAAAAAATATGGATCAGCATGCAAGTTAAGTATCTCACTAGGAACACACAACAAGTACTTACTTTTTTTAAGCAGCTTCTTTATTCGCCAATATTGTTCTGGCTCCCTACTTTTGATGTCAGACCACCGCTTCCTCAATTGTTCTTTAGACCGTTTAGTGCCAAATTTAGCTTCTAGAGCGGTGACAACTGAGGGCATTATTTTGTCCTTACGCATATTCGGTCGTGTGTACTACGGTCCTTTTTTACCATCGCAGTCCTCCCTTCTCAATATGGACACCATCTCCACCATCTCTTCAAAAGCCATGTTGGTGGCCTTATATCTCCTCCTGGATGTGGATGGTTGTGGCTCCGGGCTTTCCTCCGCGCTACTTCCAGTTAATCTCTCCGCAATCTTTCTCTATATACTCCCACTGCGCAACGAAGAGTGAAGGGGCGGGGACAAATTGTACTAAAGAACGTCAGGGGCGGGCGACGCAGGCGGAGCATGACACATGCACAGTGTATATAAAGCTATTACGATGGCCTACGTATGTCCGTGCGGAAGTAGCGAGCGTCAGAAACGAAGGTAAGATTAATCGTGGGGGGGTGTGTGTGTGTGTTTGGTGAATGTGTTTTGTGTGTGTGTATATGTGTCCCCTAGATTCTTCAAAAAATAATCCAGGGAGTTCTGACTGACATTACAGTTTTGATCTTGTGTTTTGTCTTTCAGCAAAAATGAATGCCTTTAAGGAGGCTGATTTTTTGTCCAGATTTATTGATTTATATCAGGAAAACAAAAACCTGTGGGAGGTCAAACACCCACTATATTACAATAGAGATGTAAGGAAGGCAACACTGGGCACACTTTTAGAATTTGTGAAGACTCGAGTCACCCAGGCAGACCTCAAGTTTATGGACAAGAAAATTGGTATCTTGCGAAACATGTACAAGCGGGAACACAATAAAATCCAGGAGTCGCTCAGATCTGGAGCAGCAGCCGACCAAGTTTATGTACCCAAGCTGTGGTACTACCACAAAATGCGATTCCTCGATGACCAGACAGAAGCCAGGCAATCACTTTCCCCCACCCTTCCCCCCACCCTTCCCTCCAGCCTTCCATCCACCTCCACCCCAGCTGAGGAGTCCCAGGAAGAACTGGGCCTTTTCATCCTTGATGAAGTGAATGCGCCCAGCTTCAGCCAGGTATCTTTTTTTGTAGAATTTGTGATTGTGTAAATCTTAATGATGTTAACGTCTCATCTTTTTAAGTGCTTCATAAAAAATGACTTCATCACAAATATTAATATGTAGACATATCACTAGACAGTAGTGGCCAAAAATATACTTCTGCATAGGTGTGCGCAGCCTCTTGCATTAGGGTGTGCACCCCAAAACTCAAATACATATGCATGTGTATATGTACTGATGGTGTCAGTAGGGCAGTGGACAGTGTCAGTAGTTTTATTTGATTTTTTTTTAAATTATTTTATTTTGTAACATTTTTTGGGGGATAAAATATCAGTGGGGGAATATGCACCACACAAGGCGATTAGGGTGTTCCCAGGCACACCTGGCACACCCTGTGCGCACGCCTATGTACTTCAGATATTGTTGATCAGCTGGAATAATGGTGGGGTCAAATAGATAGCCTTTACTATTTGTTTATAATTAGATTTGCAAGTCATGAGCTGAAAATTGTGTGTGATTGCGTAACCCAAAATTACAACTATGTCCCTTTTTTTTTACACTTAATGACCTCAGCCAGGAGGAGGCCTTGCGCAGTGGGAGAGAGGAGGAGGCCTTGCCCAGTAGGAGAGAGGAGGAGGCTGTGGCTGGGCCCAGTAGAAGCCGCACGGATTGTCAGGTGCCTCCCCTCCACATTACCACCAAAAGCCCCAGAAGAATGACACAAACTGAGGAGGAATCCCTAGCCCTCATTCGTGAAGCGAGCCAAATAATAAGCATACCACCCAATGCGGAGGAGGCGTATGGGACATATATGGCCAGCAGATTGCTGGAACTGGAAAAGGGGCAACACCTCCTCTGTGAGGGTCTAATTTTGCAGGCCTATCAGAAGGGCTTGAGAGGGCAGCTTACTGCTACAACCTATCTAGCAGATGAAGCCACTCCTCCTCTTCCCCCAAGTACACCACCAGAGGCACAGCCTCCAAGGAAGGCTGCAGAGAAGCATGGAGGGAAGGCTGCAGAGAAGCGTGCAGGGAAGGCTCCACGGAAGAGTCGAAAGTGATTGCCTGGCTTCTGTCTGGTCTGACTGTGCTCCCTAGTCGCAAGATACCAATTTTCTTGTCCTAAAACTTGATGTGTGTCCTGGGGGACGAAAGGCTTCACAGATTCCAAAAGTATCTCCAGTGTTGCCTTCCTAATTTTTTTTTTTACCAAAATAAATGGATTTTTTAGTGACTATGTGTTTTGATTCCAAAACGACATTTTGTTTGGGAGTAGGCAGGTACAGGTCAAAAAGACTATGGGGTTGATTTACTAAAAGCAAATAGACTGTGCACTTTGCAGAGCGCAGTTGCCCTCTGCAAGTGCAATTGCTCCAGAGCTTAGTAAATGAGGTAAGGCTTGACTTTGCAAAGAGTACCCAATCCTATGCAAGGAAAATTAAAAAAACAGCATTTTTGCTTGCATATGAATGGATGATGGAAGTCAGCAGAGCTTCTGCTCATTTACTAAGCTCTGGAGCAACTGCTCTTGAAGAGGGCAAAGTGCACAGTCTTTTTCCCTTTAGTTAATCAACCCCTATGTGTGTTTGTTCCAAAAGGCTAAATCATTTAGAAAATCAAGTGCAAAGTACTAGTGAAAAGTGCACTTTAGAAATTGCACTGCAAGTGCACTTGTTGGAAGTGCAGTCGCTGTAAATCTGAGGGGAAGAGCTGAAATGAGGGGAAGCTCTGCTGATTTTATCATACAATCATGTACAAGAAAAAGGATATTTTTTTGGGGGTTCCTTGCATGTGCCCCTCGGATCCACAGCGAATGCACTTCAAAATGCTCTTTCTGTGCAATTCCAAGTACAATTTGCACTTGTAGTGAAAAATGAATTTGCCTTTGGAAAATAAACCCCCCTATGTCTAATTAACAAGGGACACCAACCTCATTAAGATTAAAACAACACAAAATATTAAGGTTATTGTAGTAACTTGAAACTACAAAAAAAAAAAAAAAAACATTTTGTATAATTTAGCACACATTGTAAAATAGATAGTGTTTAAATATATATAAAAAAAAGATGAGTCCAAAATCTAATTAAATACTTTATTTATGGTGATCTAGCTTTTTAAAAATATCATATTAGTCATGGCATGAGGATAAATCATGAAGAAAGTAGTTTGTGAGAACTCTGTGTGAATATAAAGCAGCAAAACAACTTCATTCCTCTCGCATTATAAAGACAAAAAAAGCGCTGTATTAAAAGATCACAGAAGAGGAATGTGCTAGCTTCAAAACGAAGGCTAGTTTTACCAGACCAAGCGCTTCCGTCTTGTACTTACTTCAGAGCATGCGTGAGTTTTGGTCCTTCGGACTAGCATACAAACGACCGGTTTGTCCGCTAGAAAGCAGAGTCCGTCTGATAGATTTGAAACATGTTTCAAATCTAAGTCCGTCCAACTTTTGAGAAAACAAAGTCCGCTGGAGCCCACACACGATCGAATTGTCCGACGAAATCCCGTCCGCCGGGCAAAGTCTGCTGTAAAGTCCGCTCCTGTGTACCCGGCATTAGACTGGAGACATATTACAGGCTGCTTTAAATTACTGGAGACATATTACAGGCTTCTATAAATTATTGCTATAACAGGGAAACAGATTAGCAGGCAGCTCATAGGCCACACAAAAAATGCCAAAGGGTCGCAGTTTGGGCACCAGAGCTCTAGAGTACTGCTAGGCCAACCTTTTGTTCAGTACAACAGTAGTTACTGAAGACTGGCAAGCTATCCTGCTGTAGAATGTTAGGGGGAATGTCCCTGTGCTAAAGGAGAGTTATAATGGAAACAAATGTAGGCCACCATTTTCATTCCAGGGTAACCAGGGTATCTGTTTCAGGAGAAGCTGGTGATATTGATGTAGTAAGAAAGCATTTCATTGTTGTGACCTTCCAGCGCTAGTTATGGGTTGGTAGTTTGTGTACCAGTCTTTTCACGTTTCTATCTATAAACATTAGAAATTATAGCGGCTTTGGATGTTTGGGCTCTCGTTGGCCTCTATTTTCAATCTTACATGAATATGGGTGATTTATTGGAGGTTTGCTTGTTAAGTAGACTTGTGTTTAAATTTGGCCTACTTTTTTTAAAAAATGTTCTCAGATTTGCTGAACTAACAAATTGTTTTGTAAGTAACTGCCATAGCCCTCAAAAACTTTCTAGGAGCTAACCAGTGGCGGCTGGTGCTCAAAATTTTTTGGGGGGCGCAAACAAACTGAAAAATACTGAAACCCCCCCATCAATTGCAGCCTCACTGTGCCCATCAAATGCAGCCACTTGTGCCCATCAAACTCAGCCACTTGTGCCCATCATATGCAGCCACTTGTGCCCATCATATGCAGCCACTATGCCCATCAAACTCAGCCACTTGTGCCCATCAAACTCAGCCACTTGTGCCCATCATATGCAGCCACTTGTGCCCATCATATGCAGCCACTGTGTCCATCAAATGCAGCTACTTGTGCCCATCATATGCAGCCACTGTGCCCATCATATGCAGCCACTGTGCCCCATCATATGCAGCCACTTGTGCCTGTCATATGCAGCCAATTGTGCCCATCATATGCAGCCACTTGTGCCAATCAAATGCAGCCACTTGTGCCCATCATATGCAGCCACTTGTGCCCATCAAATACAGCCACTTGTGCTCATCATATGCAGCCCCTTGTGCCCATCAAATACAGCCACTTGTGCTCATCATATGCAGCCTCTTGTGCCCATCATGTGCAGCCACTTGTGCCCATCATATGCAGCCACTTGTGCCAATCAAATGCAGCCACTTGTGCCCATCATATGCAGCCACTTGTGCCCATCATATGCAGCCACTTGTGCCCAGTATATGAAGCCACTTGTGTCCATCAAATGCAGCCACTTGTGCTCATCATATGCAGCCACTTGTGCCAATCAAATGCAGCCACTTGTGCCCATCATATGCAGCCACTGTGCCCCATCATATGCAGCCACTTGTGCCCATCATACGCAACCACTTGTACCCATCATACACAGCCACTGTGCCCATCAAATGCAGCCACTTGTGCCCATCATATGCAGCCACTTGTGCCCATCATATGCAGCCACTGTGCCCCATCATATGCAGCCACTTGTGCCTGTCATATGCAGCCAATTGTACCCATCATATGCAGCCACTTGTGCCTGTCATATGCAGCCAATTGTACCCATATGCAGCCACTTGTGCCAAACAAATGCAGCCACTTGTGCCCATCATATGCAGCCACTTGTGCCTGTCAAATACAGCCACTCGTGCCCATCCAATGCAGCCACTCGTGCCCATCATATGCAGCCACTTCTGCCCATCATATGCAGCCGCTTGTGCCCATCATATGCAGCCACATGTGCCCATCATATGCAGCCACTGTGCCCCATCATATGCAGCCACTTGTGCCCATCATATGCAGCCACTATGCCCATCAAACTCAGCCACTTGTGCCCATCATATGCAGCCACTTGTGCCCATCATACGCAGCCACTTGTGCCCATCATATGCAGCCACTGTGCCCATCAAATGCAGCTACTTGTGCCCATCATATGCAGCCACTGTGCCCCATCATATGCAGCCACTGTGCCCCATCATATGCAGCCACTTGTGCCTGTCATATGCAGCCAATTGTGCCCATCAAATGCAGCCACTTGTGCCAATCAAATGCAGCCACTTGTGCCCATCATATGCAGCCACTTGTGCCTGTCAAATACAGCCACTCATGCCCATCCAATGCAGCCACTCGTGCCCATCATATGCAGCCACTCGTGCCCATCATATGCAGCCACTTGTGCCCATCATATGCAGCCACTTGTGCCCATCATATGCAGCCACTTGTGCCCATCATATGCAGCCACTTGTGCCCAGTATATGCAGCCACTTGTGCCCATCAAATGCAGCCACTTGTGCCAATCAAATGCAGCCACTTGTGCCCATCATATGCAGCCAATGTGCCCATCATATGCAGCCACTTGTGCCCATCATATGCAGCCACTTGCGCCCATCATATGCAGCCACTGTGCCCCATCATATGCAGCCATTTGTGCCCATATGCAGCCACTTGTGCCCATCAAATGCAGCCACTTGTGCCAATCAAATGCAGCCACTTGTGCCCATTATATGCAGCCACTCTGCCCATCAAATGCAGCCACTTGTGCCCATCAAATGCAGCCACTTGTGCCCATCATATGCAGCCATTTGTGCCCATAAAATGCAGCCACTTGTGCACAGTATATGCAGCCACTTGTGCCCATGAAATGCAGCCACTTGTGCCCAGTATATGCAGCCACTTGTGCCTATCAAATGCAGCCAGGCACGGCCCCAGGCTCGGCTGTCACTTTACTAACCCCCCCACGCGGCTTGCTCCTCTTCTGTAGTGGCAGGAAGCAGGGGCTGCGGCTCCTGTGTCTGCTCGGCTCCTCAGGCTTCCTCCGCCGTGTCTCCTCTTCCGCCAAAGCATTAGGCATCCAGTAGGATCGCCTAATGCTTTGGGCAATCGGGAGACAGGTCTCACTGACCTGTCTGCTGATTGGCAGGGAGGAACATTAGTGTGTAAATAGCGAAAATTCATTTACTATGCTACACAACAGAATGGGATCGGGATGCAGTGCTCTGCGCCCCGAGCCGACCCTATTTTGAAGCCTATTAGAGCCTCTAGCTCTAATCACGTGTTTCAAAATACACACCCCTGGCATATCCCCGCCATAGTATTTCATGTGTCCGACATCCTGAAAGGGGCCGGGCACATGAATAGGGAGGGTGGCGGAGGTGTCAGGGGGAGGAGCGCCCATGCGTCCACAATGCACGGGCCGCCACTGGAGCTAATCCTATATAATAGGGACATTGTGCATGGCATTTGGTTGAATATTAACATAATTTAGGTTTTTTTGTACTGTAAGTTTTGGGAGAAAATGCTAGCTGGTCATCCTATAAATATCTGCACTTTTTCTTGTTTCTAACAGCGGTTTTTCTTTATTTTTTTCAGGTTTACAAGCGCAGTTATCTACCAGGGTCTTGTTATGCGCTTAGGAATTGTATCTGGGAATCTATATACAGACTTTTTTATTTCTGCTGTGGTGGAGTTACCGGCTGCTGTTCTTATTCTAGTCTCCATTGATCGCATTGGGAGGAAACTTCCGTTTGCATTGAGTAATGCTGGAGCGGGAATAGCTTGCCTAATAACTGCTGCAATACCAACAGGTATAAAAACAAAATCAAGGATGAGTAACTTTACTAAAGGACATACATTACTGTGAATATATACACATGAACTATTTTCAGGCAAAATTGATGGCCTGAGGAGTCCTTATCTAAGGGAGTACAATCTGGTCCAGAAGTCCAAGAGATCAGGAACAGCAGCAGATGACATGTATGTCCCCAGGCTGTGGTCATACAAGAGCCTGCATCTTTTGTCAGACCAGACTGAACCCAGGCCATCACTTACTTGTCTTCCTTCCACTCTTCCTTCCAGGCTGTGTCTGTGGTGTTGGAATTGTGGCAGGAGGAGGAGGAGGAGGATGATGCAACTCACACAGGTGGTTAAGGTGGTTATTGGGTGTGATTTCGCCCCTCAACCCCTTATTTAATGTTTTAGAAATGATTTCCTCACACATGAGGCGTTGGCCCTCCTGCATGTCCTGCAGTTTTGTGGCAGCCATGCAGGCAAAGGCCTCTTCAGGAGTGGGGGTGGCTCTGAGGGACGCAGAAGCCTCCTGAATCAGCCTGAGCGCTGACTCCTCCACCTTACTCCCCTTTCTGGCTCTTTTGTTTGGAAGGCGGAGGGGAGGAACCTGCGATTGTGTGAGGCTCCTACTGGGCCCTGCCACCTCCTGGCTGCCACTAACCCCTGCCTCCTCCTGGCTGCCACATTCCACAGCCTCCTCCTGGCTGCCACATTCCACAGCCTCCTCCTGTGTGCCACATTCCACAGCCTCCTCCTGTGTGCCACATTCCACAGCCTCCTCCTGGCTGAGGTCTTCCTGTGTATGAAAAAGGCACATGCTTTTAGTTTTTTCTTCATCACACACAATTTTCATCTCATGACTGTTGCAAATTGAATGTTAATAAATAGAAAAGACTATCATTCTGAGCTCAGCATTTTTCATTCTTGTCCCAATTATTTTTGCTCACTACTGTCTATTGATATGTAAACGCCTTTATTAAATCAGCAATTAGTGATCAATAATAACATCTAGTAAACATCACTTATGTTTTGCCAAGAAATCTGTAGAACAATGCTATACCTGGCTCCAGCTGGGCTCCTGCACTTCTTCCTGGCTGGGAGTCCCAGGTTGGACATCGGAAGCCTCAGCTGGGGTGGAAGGAAGAGTGGAAGGAAGGGTTGAGAGGGATTCCCTGACTTCAGTCTGGTCTAACAGAAATCGCAGTCTCTCATAGTACCACAGCCTGGGGACATAAATGTCATCTGCTGCAGCTCCAGATCTCTTGGAATCCTGGACCTTCTTGCGCTCCCTAAGATATGTGCTTTTCAGGCCACCAATTTTGGCTTTTAAATAGGGGATGGTTGCCGTGGGGACCACCGGCTTCACCAACTCCAGCAGTTTCTCCAGCGCTGCCTGCCTCTTTTGTTTATGATTATAATGCGGGTGTTTGACCTGCCACAGACAGGGCAGCTCCCTGTACTTGTCTATGAACAAGGGGAGGAAGTTGTGATCATTGAAGCCATCCATTTTCTCTGCAAGACACAACACAAGACAAACCCTAATGTCAGGCTAAACTCTCCTAATCTTGTCCCAACATAGGCCTCAATCTATAAGCAGTATAGGCCCAAGTTAAACTTGTACCTTCGTTATCACGATCGGCGCTTCTGATACTCCTTCCTCCGCTCACAGATCGTACGTACGACGCACACGTGTTATGCTTTATATACACTGCGCATGCGTGAAACTCCGCCCGCCCCTGGTGTTCTTTCTAGTCTATTCCCTGCCCCTTTTCTTTCGGCGCAGTGGGGGAGAGCACATGGTGGAGAGACAACAGGTGCATGATAATAGCAGCAACGAGGAGGAGGAGGAAAGCCCAGAGCCAGAAACCTCACGATCCCGGAGGAGATTTAAGGCATCAAATATGGCCTTTGTTGAGATGGTGGAGATGGTGAACATATTGAAGAGGGCCAACTGTGACAGGAAGTATGGACCTTACCCCAACCCAAATGTCAGAAAGGCCAAGATCATGGCTAAAGTTGTGAAGAGTCTGCACAGGAATTTTGGGGTACGGCAATCCAAGGATCAACCGAGGAAACGGTGGTCGGACCTCAAATTAAGGGAGCACGATCAGTATAGAAGGATCAGTCAGGAGAGTGCTGCAAAAAAGTAAGTAGTTGTCCTGTGTTCCTATTCTTACTTTTTATGACGTTCGTGCTGCTCCATCTGCTTTTCTTTACTGTTGTACATTTTAAAATGGCAACTTTCATGTTCATGGGCACATTAATTATTCGTAGGAAACACTAAAATACGATGTTTTGGCCAGATGCAGTTCAATACGATTTTTCGGGCCTACTTCTATTAAGAAAAGTTTGTTGTCTAGATGGGTTTGTAACTAGAATGAAATGCTAACTAGATTCTGTGTAATTAGAGGACACTCAGCAGCTGTTTACACATTTGGATGCTGGAGCACTAGTGTGGGACAAAAGAACACTCTTTTTATTAGGGGGCCCACACAGGTGCTCCAGTGTATACTATAGGGGTGTCTCCATCTGTGAAGCTTGCACAAAACAGGTAAGTATTCAAGCTTTACAAAGGACAAAAAAATTTCTTCAGCTTGGAACTCTGCCAAAACAGACAATTGTACCCCACTTCCAAGCAATATTTCATATTCCTATTTCTGCCTTCAAATATCTGTGTGCTAAGTATACCTATTTTTGTTCACATAGGGGAGAAAAGACTCGGAGGACACCACTCATCAGAGGAGACCAGGGACCCCCCACCTGAGGAAGAAGGGGAAATCCCCCAAACCCAACCAGAGGAGGAGGGAGACGTAGAAATTGTCACCACAACAGTGAGTGTCTGCGACCACAGCCTCAGGTAAGAGTTGGATGCCTGCATATTTATAATACATGGTGTGTTTTGTTTGTTTTTTTGTAGGTGATCGGGATGTTGTGGAAGAGGAATGTCATTTCACCAATGAAAGTGCCCAGATCCTCATCGGGGAGATAATGGGGTATAATAGAGATTTAGAAAACATAAAGCAAAACATCAATGATGTTCAAAACAAAATGAAGAACATCACTGATGTTTTAGGGAGAATCTAAAACACTTATAAATCCCTAAATTTCTTCTGTTTTTTGTGACAAAAATTTTTTACGTATGTTAAAAGCCAAATTTAGAAGATGCACAGTGTGTCAACATGTGCTATCTGCCATCCCGGGAGATCAATGTACGCGTTTTGTGGGTGCAACCCCTTCCTCAATAATAAAGTAGCTGAGAGGAAGGGGTTGCACCCACAAAACACGTCCATTGATCCCCCATGATGGCAGCTAGCACATGTTGACATTATGCAATTTGTGTGCATCTTATAAATTTGGCTTTTACAGGGGTGACATCACCCAATCTGCTGAACACAATATCAAACACAGTTTGTACATACTCATGTCTGATATTGCCTTCACTTTATAAAAGTTTGTAAGTTGCAGAGTTGTGTATTGTTTTATGGGTTTAAACATGCCTGTTTTACCTTAAAAGGCAATTTCTACTTAATGTGACCTTAAAAAATGTTATACAACAAACATGTTGGTTTGTTCAAAAACCCTTTTATAAACGCACATGTGATTGTGCTTTGATTAAAAAGATTGCTAATCAACAATGTGTGGCTTCTTCTTTCAATGCTCAAAAACATTTTTTGTAGTAAAGTTGGTGGTTTCAGTGACAATGTGGGTTATTTACTAAAGGCAAATCCACTTTGCACTACAAGTGCAGTTTCAGTGCAATCTCAAGTGCACTTGTAGTGCAAAGTGTATTTTCCTTTAGTAAATAATACCCAACAGTGCTTTATAATTTTACATAATCACGCCATTTTCAGGACTCCAAAAATTTTGGTCATGGTGTTTAAAATTCCTAATATTTTTGTCAGTTATGCATTACATACATTAACAAAAAAAAAAAAGTGTGTATGTAGCAGACACACAACATAATAATAATAGTTAGCCGAAGAATAGATTGTCACCTCACGTGTCAACGAAATTTTGTTTGCACTGTTGAACAAAAAGGCCAAAAATTAGAACATTAATAAAACATAACCAAGGAGACAGCTAAAAGAAAGCCAAGTAGTAAATCAAAGCAAATATTTGTTCAGTTTCAAATATTTTTTATTTTAAAAATGTCTCAGACATTATCTGGCATATCGATGGCCCCCCTACCCGCAAAGTATTCCATGTATCTTATACGGACCTCGTGGGCACTCTGGGGGGCAAGCCAGGACGGCCAGTTTCAAGCGCCGTCAGGGTTGGTTCATTAATAATAATTCCGGCCTCAGGCCCAACTGAGGCAGCATAGTTGAAAGAATTTCTCCTTAAAAAGTTGTGGAGAAGACAGCAACACAGGATGCTGTAATTGAGTTTATATTTTGCCATGTGTATCGGTATAAGAAATAGGCGTAACCAGCTGGCCATTATTCCAAATGTCTTCTCCACCACTCCTCTGGCTCTGGCCAGCCGGTAATTAAAAACCCTCTGGTCCGGGGTGAGGGTCCTTATAGGGAATGGCCGCATAAGATGGTCCCCCAGCGCAAGTGCTTCATCCGCAACGAAGACGAATGGGAGTAATTCCGCATTGTCTTCTGGAGGTGGCAAGCCCGAACTGCCATTCTGGAGACGCCTGTAGAACTCGGTCTGGGCGATGACTCCACCATCCGACATCTGGCCATTCTTCCCCATGTCCACATACAGGAACTCGTAAGTAGCCGAAACCACCGCCAACATTACAATACTATTGAACCCCTTGTAGTTGTAATAGTATGACCCTGAGTTGGGGGGTGGGACTATGTGGACGTGTTTCCCATCAATTGCCCCTCCGCAGTTAGGAAAGTCCCACCGCTGGGCAAAGTGAGAGTCCACAGTCTTACATTCCTGTGGGTTGGAAGGAAACTGTGGAGTCAAACAAGAATAAAAAATTAGTCATTTTGCACATAAACATTGAAAGCAGATTAGACACAAACATTCTTGCCCAACATCAGTATAACATTTATTTTAGGGAGTATTTAAAGACAAAAGTATAAGGTCCACCTATCAGATTCCTCACCCCCTCCAATGGCCCATTGTTTAGGAGGGGGGGGATGTTTTGGACAGGTAACCCTCTCCACTTTATTGAGAGATGAATGCCTAAACAATGTGGATTACTTTGGCCAGCCCCTCCTTACTTACACTATTGGCAGCCCACTGGACAGGTAAGAAGTGTCATAATACAAAAATAAAAATACACACTGTCCAAATTGGAGCACAATTTTAACATTCTGCAATTACCTATCAAAATAATAATAGGATCCAAAAACTTTAAACAGTACCATTTGAAAGTATTCAGGCAGGCCCTTGCAGTACATGCTTTGGGGAATTCATACAGAAATCGGACCACAAAAGAGGTAGGTATAGTGTGTATGGGTTTGGCAAAGTCAGCAGATAGAGGATTGTTATGGGTTGACTTAGCGGTTGGGGGGAGGGAGGTTTTCCAATGAGTTTGGGACCCAAAAAAAAAAGCCTCTGGCACTCTGCCAGAATTTAAGGACACAAATAACATTTGTACACATTTTAGGGGGTGTTTACGGCAAAGCACTACTATGGAGCTGACAAAATACATTAAGTGACTAGGCGAGGTGGATATAGGCCCAGGAGAGCGTGCTGGGGAGGTAAGTGAAGGCAAATATGTATGAAGGACAAAAAAAAAGGTTAAAACATTCCAGCATGCATGAGGACAAAGGGGACAGTCACAGCATATTACAATCATGGTAATTAGGGAATGAGGAAAGAAATACAATATATTATCAAACATTAAATACAATAAAATGTGATGTTAACCACTTGCCAACCGCCCTATAGCCAAATGACGGCTGCAGGGCGGCTGGATAACTCTGGGATCACATCATATGACGTGATTCCAGAAAACTGCTCCCGCGCGCCCCCTGGGGCGCGCACACGGGAACATCCGTGACCGCCGGGTCCAGAGGACCCGGCGCATCACGGATCACAGTAAACGGCCGCTGATCGCGGCCGTTTACCATGTGATCGCTCCGTCAAATGACGGAGCGATCACATGTAAACAAACCGGCGTCATGTCATGATGCCGGTTCCTCCCTCCCCTCTCTGTACCGATCGGTACAGAGGGGGAGAGATCGGATGGGAGCCGCACTGTGGGCTGGATGTGTAGTGCCCACAGCGCAGCTCAGTGACATGTCCAGTCACATCCATCCATCCATGCTCAGCCATCCCCCCCTATAACCCTGTGAAATACTCTGCAACCCTGTGCAATACTCTGCAACCCTGTGCAATACTCTGCAATGATCCTGTGCAACCCTGTGCAATACTCTGCAACCCTGTGAAATACTCTGCAACCCTGTGAAATACTCTGCAACCCTGTGCAATACTCTGCAACCCTGTGAAATACTCTGCAACCCTGTGCAATACTCTGCAACCCTGTGCAATACTCTGCAATGATCCTGTGCAACCCTGTGCAATACTCTGCAACCCTGTGCAATACTCTGCAACCCTGTGAAATACTCTGCAACCCTGTGAAATACTCTGCAAACCTGTGAAATACTCTGCAATGATCCTGTGCAATACTCTGCAATGATCCTGTGCAATACTCTGCAACCCTGTGCAATACTCTGCAATGATCCTGTGCAACCCTGTGCACTACTCTGCAATGATCCTGTGCAACCCTGTGCAATACTCCGCCATACCCCGCCATACTCCGCCATACCCCGCCATACCCCGCCATGCTCTGCCATGCCCCGCCATACTCCGCCATACCCCGCCATGCTCCGCCATGCTCTGCCATGCCCCGCCATACCCCGCCATACCCCGCCATACCCCGCCATGCTCCGCCATACTCCGCCATACCCCGCCATACCCCGCCATGCTCCGCCATACTCCGCCATACCCCGCCATACTCCGCCATGCCCCGCCATACTCCGCCATGCTCCGCCATGCTCTGCCATGCCCCGCCATACCCCGCCATACCCCGCCATGCTCCGCCATACTCCGCCATACCCCGCCATACTCCGCCATACCCCGCCATACTCCGCCATACTCCGCCATGCCCCGCCATACCCTGTCATACCCAGCCATACTCGGCCATGCTCGGCTGTACTCGGCCTCTGTATGTGGCCAGGCTGTGGAACTCTCACACATGTGGTATCGCCGTACTCAGGAGGAGCAGGAGAATCTATTTTGGGGTGTCATTTTTGGTATGTCGTCATACGACGTCCTTGACTTTGTGCGGGGATATCTGAATGGGTGCAGCTACAGGCATCATTCAGATATCATCTTTTTCAGCCGGCGATTCCCTACACCATCAGAACGATCATAGTGGCTGTTCCACTGCTTGATCATTCTTACGGGAGGCGAGAGGGGACGCCCCCCCCTCTCGCCGCCCTCAGGTGCTTCTACCGACTCACCGTTACGATCGAAGCCAGGATCTTTTTTTTTTTTTTTTCATTTCAGGCTTCCCAGCCTAGAGGTGAGATGTGGGGTCTTATTGACCCCATATCTCACTGTAAAGAGGACCTGTCATGCCATATTCCTGGCATGTTTACATTCCTTGTAATAGAAATAAAAGTGATCAAAAAATTTATTTTTTGGAAAAAAGCCTCAAACTAAAATAAATAACGTAAAATGAACAAAAAAAAAAAAAAAAAAAAAAAAATTTCCCCGTGTCCCCGTGTGCTCGCAGTCAGAAGCGAACGTAAGTTGCGCCCACATATGAAAATGGTGTTCAAACCACACATGTGAGGTATTGCTGCGATCGGTAGAGCGAGAGCAATAATTTTGGCCCTAGACCTCCTCTGTAACTCACAACATGTAACCAGTAAAATTTTTTAAAGCGTCTCCTATGGGGATTTTTAAGTAGCGAAGTTTGGCGCCATTCCACGAGCGTGTGCAATTTTGAAGGGTGACATGTTAGGTATCTATTTACTCGGCATAACTTCATTATTCACATTATGTAAAAACATTGGGCTAACTTTACTGAAAACTGTTTTTTTTTCAAACAAAACGTGTTCGAAAAATTGCTGCGCAAATACAGTGCAAGATAAAAAGTTGCAACGACCGCCATTGTATTCTCTAGGGTCTTTGCTAAAAAAAATATATATATAATGTTTTGGGGTTCTATGTAATTTTCTAGCAAATAAATGATGATTTTTACATGTAGGAGAGAAATGTCAGAATTGGCCTGGGTGCTCCAGAACGCCTGGAGGTGCTCCCCTGCATGTTGGGCCTCTGTATGTGGCCACGCTGTGTAAAAGTATCACACATGTGGTATCGCCGTACTTGGGAGTAATAGCAGAATGTGTTTTGGGGTGTAATTTGTGGTATGCATATGCGGTGTGTGAGAAATAACCTGCTAATATGACAATTTTGTGAAAAAAAAGAAAAAAAAAATCTTGATTTTGCAAAGAATTGTGGGAAAAAATGACAACTTCAAAAAACTCATCATGCATCTTTCTAAATACCTTGGAATGTCTTCTTTCCAAAAAGGGGTCATTTGGGGGGGGGTATTTGTACTTTTCTGGCATGTTAAGGTCTCAAGAAATGAGATAGACCGTCAGTACTTCAGGTGTGATCAATTTTCAGAGATTGGCACCACAGCTTGTCTACTCTATAACTTTCACAAAGACTAAATAATTTCCATCGATTTGGGTTATTTTTATCAAAGATATGTAGCAGTATAAATTTTGGCCAAAATATATGAAGAAAAAATTACTAATTTGCTAAATTTTATAACAGAAACGAAGAAAAATGTATTTTTTTACTGAATTTTCGGTCTTTTTCCTTTTATAGCGCAAAAAAAAAAGAACCCAGCGGTGATTAAATACCACCAAAAGAAAGCTCTATTTGTGTGAAAAAAGGACAAAAAATTCATTTGGGTACAGTGTTGCATGACTGAGTAATTGTCATTCAAAGTGTGAGAGCACCGAAAGCTGAAAATTGGTCTGGTTAGGAAGGGGGTTTAAGTGCCCAGTGGTCAAGTGGTTAAAGGATAAAAATCCTACCTTCATATAGTCCTTCTGCAGGATCTGGATGATGGCAGAACAGGTCTCTGGGATAATGATCCCCAGAGCCTGGGGGGAGATGCCTGTCGAGAACTTGAGGTCCTGCAGGCTTCTCCCCATCGCCAAGTACCACAATGTGGTGACTAGCCTCTGCTCCGGAGTGATGGCTTGCCGCATACAGGTATCCTGCCTGCTGATATAAGGGGTCAGCAAAGCCAACAAACGGTGAAAAACGGGGTCCGTCATCCAGAGAAAGTTCCTGAAATCATCAGGATTATTCTCACGGAGCAAAGGCATGTGACAGAATTGGTCACACTGGAGCAACCAATTCTTGGTCCATTAAATCCTCCCCACCCTGTTCATGGACTGGACTTGTGTAAAAGTAAGAACCCCAACACCAAGCCCCTGCACAGCATAAACTCTGCAATGAGTACGTACACGCAACATGGCTTCAAAATGGTCGGCTGGTCAGAACGAAGTAACAGAACGCACTGAAGAACAGCAAGGCCTGTGAAGAGCGACCTGAAATTCAGCAACGAGCGGACAAGAACACAATGATAAACCAATGGGAACTCACTACACGCACTGAAGACCAGATACAAACCCACAAGCACAGGCTGAACAGCAGAAAAACGAACTGAAAACCACGAGTCTGAAAAAGCACGAATCGTCTCTCACCAAACTTTTACTAACATGAGATTAGCAAAAGGAGCCCGAAGGGTGGCGCGCTTGATATTGAACTGCCCTTTTATAGCCCCGTCGTACGTGTTGTACGTCACCGCGTTGTTGACGTTCGGAAATTCCGACAACTTTGTACGACCGTGTGTAAGCAAGACAAGTTTGAGCCAACATCTGTCGGAAAAAATCAGATGGATTTTGTTCTCTGAATGTCCGATCAATGTCCGATCATGTGTACAGGGCAGTAGAAGGGAGGACAAAAGAACAGAAAAGGCACCCTTTGCCTTTTCTCTCTCTCTCTCTCTCTCTCTTCCATCAATTTAGAGTGTGAGAATATCTGTGTGACGTGTTAACAGTCTAGTGCACTATAGCCTATGAAACATCTGCATTATTTGTGATGAAAACATCAATCTTAATCCAGGCAAGCTGGCTTTAAGGCTTCTATCATGGTTACAGCTTATAAAAACGTAGGAACCTATTGTCAGCAGTGTCAATAACAGCCAGACTGTTAAAGCCAGATGATAACGGAGTTTGATATTTTTTTTCAAATAAACCTTTATTATTTGTATGTTTATTTTTGTATGAAAAGTACTTTTCAAAACACTAAATGTTTAATGGTTTGCAGATGTAATGTGGATTAAAATAACGTTGGCCACACTAGGACGAATGGGAATCACAATGGCTTTTGAAATAGTATACTTCATTAATACAGAACTCTATCCAACACCACTGAGGTAATTAAAATAACTTTTTTTTTCTTTTTTGTTACACTATTATATTTAAGTGTTTCTACTATAAAAACAGGATAAATGAAAATCAAACTATCAAATTACTTTCTCAAATGAAAATGTTAGTCCTTAAACATGGAAAAATTCCTATTTAACAAGACCATATAAACATTTGTTTTCCACTGTTAAAATCTGTACTAACACAGTGCAGCTTTATGTGTAGCTAATAAAATCTCTGTCTAAATCTTATTGGATACCCATGTCAGAATTTTCACTGCTCAGTTTACACTACCCATACTTTTGCATTTTTAAAGTGTTACTAAAGGCAGTTTTTTTCAAATTAAAATAATAAACCTGTTATACTCACCTGCTCTGTGCAATGGTATTGCACAGAGCGGTCCTTTACCTCCTCTTCTGAGATCCCCTGAAGGTGCTTCTGCCTCCTCCTCTTCTCCATGTGCCCCCATAGAAAGCTGCTTGCTATAGGAGGCACACGCTCCCAAGCTGTGTATGTCTATATGGAGCCGCGTTCCATAGATATACACACACAGCAGGGCTTGGCCTCGCCCCCCACTTCCTCCTCACAATATTTGAATGAGAGCAGCAGGAGCCAATGGCTCTGGCTGCTGCCAGAGTTCCTGTGTGAGAAGGAAGAGAGGGGACAAGAGATCAGCGGGTGCACAGAGCTTAAGGGAGGTGGGGGAGGACATCAAGCTGTAAAACATTTTAACTTAATGTAGGGAATGCATTAAGGTAAATGTTTTGGCTTTAGAACCACTTTAACTGATTAAGTGTAGTTTTAAACTGGTGAATTATGGTAGTACATTCTGGGGTTGATTTACTAAATAAAGAAGGTTTTCTCAGCAAAGTGAGTGTTTAGTAGGGATGAGCCCGTAGTTCGAGTCGAACATAAGTTCGACTCGAATATTGGGTGTTCGCCTGTTCGCCGAACAGCGAACAATATGCGGTGTTCGCGGCAAATTCGAAAGCTGCCGGAACACCGTTAAAGTCTATGTGACACTAACATGAAAAATCAAAAGTGCTAATTTTAAAGGCTTATATGCAAGGTATTGTCATAAAAAGTGTTTGGGGACCTGGGTCCTGCCCCAGGGGACATGTATCAATGCAAAAAAAATTTTTTTTCGGGAGCAGTGATTTTTTTTAATGCTTAAAGTGAAACAATAAAAATGAAATATTCCTTTAAATATTGTGCCTGGGGGGTGTCTATAGTATGCCTGTAAAGTGGCGCATTTTTCCAGTGTTTAGAACAGTACCACATCAAAATGACATTTCTAAAGGAAAAATTGTCATTTAAAACTGATCGCGGCTGTAATAAATTGTCGGGTCTTGGCAATATAGATACAGATAATTGATAAAAAGAGCATGGGACCCCCCCTTCATTACTAGGCCCTTTGGGTCTGGTATGAATATTAAGGGGAGCCCCGAATCAATATTTAAAAAAAAAAATGATATGGAAATTAAGGGGAACCCTGCGCCAAATTTAAAAAAAAAACGTTGTAGTTGTCCACCCCAAAATCCATACCAGACCCTTAACTGAGCACGCAACCTGGCAGGTAGCAGGAAAAGAGGGGGGACGAGAGAGCTCCCCCCCTCCTGAACTGTACCAGGCCACATGCCCCCCAAAGCACCTTGTCCCCATGTTGATGGGGATAAGGGCCTCATCCCCACAACCCTTGCCCAGTGGTTGTGGGGGTCTGCGGGTGGGGGGCTTATCGGAATCTGGAAGCCCCCTTTAACAAGGGGACCCCCAGATCATGGCCTCCCCCTGTGTGAATTAGTAACGGGGTACAAATGAACCCTTACCATTTCACAAAAAAGTGTCAAAATGGTAAAAAAGACAGCTTGGGACAAGTCCTTTATTAAAAAATAAAAAAATAAAAATGTCCCAGGAAGTAAGTTCACGCCACCCGACGGACTGAAAAAAAAAAAGCCACGACCGACCCGCCCCCATGGGAGGCTCCCACCGTCTGATGCGTCTCCGCTGTGACAGCTCTTATATAACTGAGGGCAAGGCCACCCAGTGATGTAAACGGGTGACCCCACCCCCCTCTGATGCCACAGGGACTTCCCTATGGTTTCCCCGTGGTGTCAGAGGAGGGCGGTGTCACCGTTTACTGGGTGGCCCCGCCCCCCTCTGACACCACGGGGAAGTCCCTGTGGCATCAGAGGGAGGCGGGGTCACCCGTTTATGTCACCGGGTGGGCTGCCCTCAGTTATATAAGAGCTTTCACAGCGAAGACGCGTCAGAAGGCGGGAACCTCCCATGGAGGCGGGTCGGTTGCAGCATTTTCTTTTCTTTTTTGGTCCGTCGGGCGGCGTGAACTAACTTCGTGGGACTTGTCCCAAGCTGTGTCTTGTCTTTTTTACCATTTTGACACTTTTTTTGTGAAATAGTAGGGCTACCTTTGTACCCGTTACCAATTCACACAGGGGGGAGGCTGGGATCTGGGGGTCCCCTTCCAGATTCCGATAGGCCCCCCGCCCACAGACCCCCACAACCACCGGGCAAGTGTTGTGGGGATGAGGCCTTTGTCCCCATTAACATGGGGACAAGGTGCTTTGGGGGGCTACCCCAAAGCACCCTCCACATGTTTAGGGCATGTGGCCTGGTATGGTTCTCGCGCTCTCTCGTCCCCCTTTCTTTTTCTGTGGCCTGCCAGGTTGTGTGCTCGGATAAGGGTCTGGTATGGATTTTGGGGGGGACCCCTACGTCATTTTTTTTTAAATTTTGGCGCAGGGTTCGCCTTAAAATCCATACCAGACCTGAAGGGTCTGGTATGGATTTGGGGGGGGGACCCCTACACCATTTTTTTTTTTTATTTGGTGCAGGGTTCACCTTAATTTCCATATCAGACCCGAAGGGCCTGTTATGGATTTTAGGGGAACCCCCAGGCAATTTTTTTTTCATTTTGATTCTGGGTTCCCCTTAATATTCATACCAGACCCAAAGGGCCTGGTAATGGACGGGGGGATCTCATGCTCTTTTTTTTCAATTATCTGTATCTATATTGACTCGACAATTTATTACAGCCGCGATCAGTTTTAAATGACAATTTTTCCTTTAGAAATGTCATTTTGCTGTGGTACTGTTCTAAACACGGGAAAAATACGCCACTTTACAGGGATACTATAGACAACCCCCAGGCATGATATTTAAAGGAATATTTAATTTTTATTGTTTCACTTTAATCATTAAAAAAATCACTGCTTCCAAAAAAACGGATATTTTTAAAAAACAAATTTGCATTGATACATGTCCCATGGGGCAGGACCCAGGTCCCCAAACACTTTTTATGACAATAACTTGCATATAAGCCTTTAAAATTAGCACTTTTGATTATTCATGTTCGTGTCCCATAGACTTTAACGGTGTTTGTGTTTTTTGCCCGTTCGCATTCAGAATCTGGTGCAGCTGTGCATGGTAGCCAATCAGCTACTAACTGTGGACACCATATTTTGCACGCTCCCTTTTAAGTAAATCTCCTTCATTGATACTTTGTCAGTACTTTAATGATAGTTGTTTAATGATAATGATTGTGTTTACTGTAGCTTCTTGGGAATGTGGAAAGTCTGCTTAATGAGGAAGTAAACCCTGATGGGTTTACTTCCTCTTTGTTTCCCTGCAAAGGTAAAGCATAATGGGCTACTATGCATTACATAGTAGCCCATTATGTGTCACTTACCTGACACAGGAGCCTGCGATGTCACCGCTGTCTCCTCTTCCACGAAGCGTCCATCTTCCTTCCGGGTATCGCTACTCCGGCGCTGTAACTGGCCGGAGCAGCGATGACGTCACTTCGGAGCATGCACATGGGAGCTGTCAGTGACGGCATGATCACCTTCACTAGCGGCGCGCTCAGTGCGCCTGCGCCATTGTCTATGGCGAGCATGCGCCATAGACATCGGTGCCTGTTTTCAGGAAAATATCTTGTTAACCGTGTAGGTTAAGGAGATATTTCTTGCACCTACAGATAAGCCTTAATCTAGGCTTACCTGTAGGTTAAAGTGGTCTGTAAGGGTTTACAACCACTCTAATTGTTTCTAAATGTTTTATTCATGATTTTATTTTAATTTTTTTTTTACTTCTAGAAATTTTGGTGTATCGATATGCTCAGGAATGTGTGATTTTGGAGGAATTATTGCGCCCTTTATTCTCTACCGGTTGAATCAAATATGGGTGGAGTTGCCGCTCATCATATTTGGTGAGCTTGTACAGTTCTGTAATTATGATAGCTCATACAATAATTCTAATTTGCAAAATAAACATTGTAGTAAATTTAAATATACGCATCCCAAAAACTAAATAGTAAAAAGATTATCACTTTAAAAAAAAGTAAGATAAACAACATCCCATTTTGCAGAGCAATTGGATACTGTGATGGAGCAATTTGGTTTTCTTTCTCCTTCTAATGCTCTTGTTCCCTGATTGTGTTGCACACAGGTAACTGTTCTTTAGTGAACACTAAGCCAAAATCTGGGATAGAAAAAACAAGGTAAAGGCTAAAAGCTCAATCTTATACTCCCGGGTAGGGAGTTGCTTCTGTTGTGATTAGTCACAGCAGAAGCCGATCAGCGTTAAGGAGAGAGGCTGCATGGAGCTCTGCATATGTAAACACTGCAGAGCTCCATCCTGACAGCAGGGATGTGATGTGTGCTTTGCAAGGAAAGAAAATCCATCATATCTCTTAGTGAAAGCAGCACACATAGTACACAAAAACACTGGTTAGGCACACATTTAACCCTTTGATCACCCTCAATGTTTAACTCCTTCGCAGCCAGTGTCATTAGTACAGTGACAGTGCAAATTTTAGCACTTTATTAGTGTCAGGCTGGGTTCACACATATGCGAATTGGATGCGGAATATCTGCATCCAATTCGCATAGCAGGAGATTGTGAATGGCTCTCTATGGAGCCCTGTGCGTCTTTTGGTCTGTTTCAGGTCCGAATTCTGCCAAAAATTTGGTCTGAAAACGGACCTGAAACAGTGAATGGAGACGCACCAGACTCTTGCTGTGAGCGTTGCGTGTTCCTGTGTGAACCCAGCCTTACTGGTTCCCACAAAGTGTTATTATCAGATTGTCCACCACAATATCTCATTCCCACTATAAGTCCTATAAGTCGCCGCCACTACTAGTATAAAAAAATAAATAAAAATTCCAATATATACCATAGTTTGTAGACGCTATAACTTTTGCGCAAACCAATCAATATATGCTTAAGTGCGTTTTTTTTTTTTTTTTACCAAAAATATGTAGCAGAATACATAATGGTCTAAATTTATGAAGAAATTAGATTTTTTTGTTTTACTTTTTTATTGGATATGTTTTATAGCATATACATTTAAAAAAATATTGTTTTTTTTTGTTTTTTTCAAAATAGTCGGTCTTTTTTTCTTGATAGCATGAAAAATAAAAAAATCATACCACCAAAAGAAAGTTATATTTGTGGGGAAAAAAGACATACATTTAATTTTGCTTGGTGTTGTGCTTTAAAGCAGCCGATTCATCTGACTGGGCTATATAACACACTAAACGGCACCAAAAATTGTGCTTTTTTTTATGTGGCACACTGCAACACACAGGGTTGTTACCATGTGTTGTGGTGTATACATGTCTGTTGGTAAGTTGCATTATCACGGTGCCAGTCAAAAAATGTCATGCCATCCACCAACTTTTGTTAAGGCAATGCAATAGTGTAAATTAAGCCTAAGGAAAATTAAAAATGAACATCACCAAAATGCTACTTTTTTCAATGATTTTGTTCAGGAATTCTTGGTCTTATATGTGGTGGTCTCGTTGTGTTGCTACCCGAAACAATGGGAATATCTTTACCAGAAACAATTCAAGATGTTGAAAATCTTGCTAGGTAAGTGCAGTCGATAACCAACTGGTAGATGTCATAGCAGCAGTGGCATTTCTAAAATGAGAAGTATGGTTTCACCGATACTGGTATCAGTATTGGTGCCGATACTAAGCATTTGCACGAGTATCGGTACTTGTGCAAATGCTCCGATACCTGAAACTGATACTTTTGGGCTCAGTTCTTTCAGCTGTCATTGGGATTCCCCCACGAAGAGCTGAAATGTAAAAGAAAAAAATGTCAATTATTGGTTAAGGAGCAGGGCCCCTGAGTTCTTAACAACTGATGACTCATTCAGCTGACAGTGGGGTTCCCCTGTTGACAGCTGAAGTGTAAACAAAGTCCTGGCATTTAGAGCTGTCTTTAAAAAAATAACATTGCTCAGCTGCTGAAATAGAGACATAAAAGGAAACATTGTTTCTTTTTGTATCTGTCTCTTCATCTACAGATCAAAGAAATTAACTTTCCCCTGCAGATGAAGTCAATTTCAAGGAAAGTAAAAACATTTTTTTTTATTTTTTTAAGTAAATGTTCCTCTGTTCTAACCCTTTATTAACCCTTAATTTACTCTAATCAGCCTATTTGTCCTGCTGTTTTTTTTAACTTCTATTTTAGACACTATTAAAAATGTAAACTTTTTTTTTGTTTACTTTGTTCGTGAATATTTTTATACCTTTAACATATATTTACACGTTTCACATTGAAAAAAGCGTAGGAATTTATATATATATATATATATATATATATATATATATATATATATATATATATATATATATATATATATATATTTTATTTGTAAAAAACTTTTTAATGCTCTGTACCATTCCTGACAGCTGAAGTGTAAACAAAACTGTTGCAGTAGGTATCGGCAATTGGTATCGGGGAGTACTAAAAAAAAAAGTATTGGTACTCTTAAAAAAAAAGTATCGTGCATCCCTAATGAGAAAGCAAGGAAATTACTTTTATGGCCAGCAAAAACTAGTACACTGTGTAAAATAGTTGTTTATGCAAGGATCTCATGTAGATAATTTGTTATGCAATAAACTCGACTATGCAGCTGCAAAAACCTTGTAAAATTACTACTGAGCGGGGACCCAGGGGTGTAACTATAAATTACAGGGACCCATTGCAAAAATTATATGGGGTCCCTCCCCAAAAATGGAAAAAAGGAATCGAACAACATTCTAACACACTATTACTTCAGTCATGTGGCACAAGGCCTGAGCTTTAACATATATTTCTTTTTCATACATCATGGGACACAGAGTCAGGCTAATATTTATTACCTGCTGGGTTATACTTTATCATTAGGTGATTGGAACCTGCTAGACCAAAGGTCTTCAGACAGGAAGTGATCCTCTATATAACTCCTCCCATACAGGAAGTACTTCAGTTTTTTCCAGTGTCTGCAAGGTGGATGGCACGGTTTGTTTAAGCTCTCTGAGCTCCAAGTCTCTAGTCCCACAAACGGTTCCAAAAATGAATCAAGGGATTGACCAATCAGATCCATTTGACACAGGCTTTTATGCTTAGATAAATGGTACCCGAGCCTTGCAAAGAAGACTCAAGATCCTGCAAGGTTTTGCCTGTAATGTGGCCTCCGGGTGCTGGACCCTGCGGAGTGGAAATCCTTGACACTACAGTGCTAAGGCATTTTTCTGCAGGGTGCTGTACAGGTCCAAGGGAGTGGACCCTAAACATGAAAGGGTACCCAGTCCTTGAAGGTCCAAGTGACAGGAACCCGCCGTGAAGGGTGAAGATTGGGCCCTTAGTTTCTAAGTGGCCCTGCGCCTGGACGGGTAAGTGAAACCCCTTTATTTTATTTTTGTGGGGTGTCCCAGTGATTGTAACAATCAGTCAAGCTAGCTAAAGGCTGGACACCTGTGTGCAGTGACCATACGGGGGAGTTCTGGGCTAGCTGTTGGTGTTTGCAGGGTGTGCTTTTTTGCTTGTGTCTGGCTGTTTTTTACCTGTATAATGGTACACCACAGTGCACCATTTTGCCTTGGTTCGCCATGGCGCACGTGCGTTCGCAAAAGCGCCGCTGGGCTCAGCTGTTTGTTGGGTGGCCATGGTGCACGTGGCTTCACCTGCACAAGCGCCGTAGCCTTTATCTGGGCGCACGAAAATTTGTGTCGTACGCGAATACAGTCGCGCCCAATCGCCGGGACCACGCACATGCGTGCACACACACGCATAGAACGTTCCGGCGCACACCCAACTTATTTAAGCTGCGCAGGCCAAGTATGTGGTGCTTCAAGAAGGTAGCTGTGGGACAGAGAGCAGGCTCTGAACAAACACTTGCAGTGGTTCATTTTTCCTTTCCCGGGTCATGTGAGTCACCAGGTGTTGCTTGGCAGGCTAAGGGTGCTAGCAGGATTGTTGCATAGGGGTTTGGTGAGCCCTATTAAAGGGCTCCCTTCTGAGGTGTTTTAATTACACCCAAGTACTCTTTGTTTGCAGGCATTGAATGTCTTCCAAAAAAGAGGAGCGGGACTAACACCACAGGGAAGGGCACACCTACGTTATCAGTAGTTCCTGATGAACCTAGACGTATCCCTAGTGTATCCCCTAAAAGACCAGAGGCTCCAGGGCAATCTGAGCCACTGCGCCTATCTGGTATTGTGCCTACAGTCAACGCTGCTGCTTCACCCTTTATCACTAGGGACGGGCTGTCTGTTCAAATCGAACATGAGTTCGACTCGAACATCGGCTGTTCGCTTGTTCGCCGAATTTCGACCGTTATGGGCCCTTCGCGCCAAATTCAAGCGGCGCGTCACAGCCCATAATGCACTGCATCATCACAGTGCATTCCTGGCTGATGATTGGCCAAGCATGCACTATGACCCGCATGCTTTGGCCAATCACAGCGCTGGTGCCTGTGGCCAATTATTGCTCAGGGGTTAAGTACATGCCCCACACTATTTAAGGCCGCCCGCACGTTGGCCTTGTGTAGTGTGTTGGTGGCGTTTGTTCAGAGAGAGCGTCATTTCATTTAGTTTGAGCAGGCGGGCAATTCCTGGTGTTCTGTTGCTAATATACTTCAGGCAGGCAGGCGAGACAGTTAGATAGCTGCAGTGTATTTAGTATATATATATGCATCCCGGTTTTGTATATATATATATATATATATATATATATATATATATATATATATATATATATATATATATATACACACTGTATACAGTTTAGCTAGATCTCACTGCAGACCGTTCCTGGTGTACTGTCGCTAATATACTTCAGGCAGGAGGGCGAGACAGTTAGCTGCAGTGTATTTAGTATATATATATACATCCTGGCTTTGTGTATGTATATATATATATATATATATATATATATATACACTGTATACAGTTTAGCTTCATCTGACTGCAGACCGTCCTTGGTGTACTGTCACTAATATACTTCAGGCAGCCGGGCAAGACAGTTAGCTGCAGTGTATTTAGTGTATATATATATATATATATATATATATATATATATATATACACATCCCGGCTTTGTATACATTAATACACTGTATACAGTTTAGCTTCATCTCACTGCAGACCGTTCCTGGTGTACTGTCGCTAATATACTTCAGGCAGGTGGGCGAGACAGTTAGCTGCAGTGTATTTAGTATATATAGATATACATACATCTCTCTCTCTCTCTCTCTCTCTCTCTCTCTCTCTCTCTCTCTATATATATATATATACACATACACTGTACACAGTTTAGCTTCATCTCACTGCGGACCATTCCTGGTGTATTGTTTCTAATATACTTCAGCCAGGCAGGTGACTCACTGAGCTGCAGTGCATTTAATATATATATACAGGCTTGTAATATATGTAGTCTAGCCAAGTCTATTCCTGACTAGGCCATTGCCTGAGTGCGTGTTCAAAGACACTTTCAGTTAAAAAAATATATATCCACTGCATTGTATTCCAGCCAAGCCTATACCTGACTGTAGGCCATTCCTTGAGTGCGTGTTCAAAGACACTTTCAGCCAGGCAGGTGACTCACTGAGCTGCAGTTCATTTAATAAATATATATACAGGCTTGTATACATATAGTCTAGCCAAGCCTATACCTGACTAGGCCATTGCCTGAGTGCGTGTTCAAAGACACTTTCAGCCAGGCAGGTGACTCACTGAGCTGCAGTTTATAAAATATATATCCACTGCATTGTTTTCCAGCCAAGCCTATACCTTACTGTAGGCCATTCCTGGTGTACTGTTTTTAGTAAACTTCAGGCATTGTTTTGCTAATCTAATTGTACAGTATGTCTGGAAGGCCACCAAGGAGAGGCAGATGCTCACAGGCCACTAAAAGAGGGCAAATAGGCTCTATGTCTACAGCAAACAGTGCTGGTCGTGGACACGGTGCATCCTCAGCACGTAGACGTGGGGGACGCTTGTCCTTTTTTTTGGCAGCTGGCCGTGTTGAGCAACAACATGCAGAAGAGTTGGTAGAGTGGATGACATTCTCATCCTCTGTCATCCAGGCTCAGGGCACTTTGTCTGCCAATGCAGCTGCCAAAGCAGCCTCTTCCATCAGCTCAATGTCATCAGTCACTCCTTCTCTAGCCCCACCATCATGCCCTGAGTAGTCCCCCGGACTGTTCGACCACAGTGTAGGGTACATGCTGCAGGAGGATGTGCAGCGTTTTGAAGGCTCTGATGATGGTACCCAGGTTGAGGATGAAGGCAGTAACGTGAGCCCAGAGAGAAGAGGGGGTGCCCAAGAAGGACAAAAAACTGGCAGTCATGTTCCCCCAGCTGCAGCATAATGCCAGGTTTGCTCCAGTGGCGAGGAGGGAGGGGATGATGAGGTCACTGACTCTAAGTGGGTCCCTGATAAAAGAGAGGAGGAGGAGTAGGCACATCTCCAACGAGGCAAGATGCCCTCCAGGGGCCAACTTAAGGGCTGCCAGCCGACTGCATCACACCGCAGAGCTCCGCATGTGCAGGGCACTGCTGACTCTGCACGTTTTTCCAAAAGTTCTTTGATGTGGGCCTTTTTTGAGACGTGTGCAGCAGAATGCACTGTTGCTGTTTGCAACATATGTCTGAAGTGTATCAAGCGTGGCCAGAACAGCAACCGCTTGGGCACCACATGCTTGACTAGACATATGTCAAGCTCCCATGCAGTCTGTTCGCAACAGTACTTAAAAGACCCACACCAAACAACAAGGCGGACCTCTCCTTGCTCCTCATCAGCTGGGATCTCCAACCCCACTATACCTTCAGTCCTTTCAGAAACCAGCACTGACAGGAATGAAGGTGTAGAATTAGGTGTGCCAAGTACTTGCGGGCAATCTGCTATCGCTACACCAATGTCTGATTGTAGCAGGCCCTACCCCAGTTGCTAAACCGGCAAAAGAAATTCTGTCCCAGCCATCCACATGCTCAGCGGCTGAATGCTAGTTTGGCTAAATTGCTAGCACTCCAACTGCTGCCTTTTAAGCTGATAGACTCTGCCCCTTTTCGAGAATTTGTGGAATGTGCAGTACCTCAGTGGCAGGTTCCCAAACGCCAATTTTTTTCTTGTAAGGCAATTCCGGCTCTCTACCGACATGTGGAAGGCAATGTCTTGGCCTCGTTGGACAGGGCGGTCAGCGGTAAGGTGCATATTACCGCTGACTCATGGTCCAGCATGCATGGACAGGGATGTTACCTTTCTTTCACGGCGCACTGGGTAACCCTCCTGGCAGCTGGGAAGGATGCAGGACAGGGTGCAATATTGTTGGAGCTTGTTCCGCCACCACGCCTCCAAAATGCTGGTAGTGGTGATTTTGCCACACCTCTCTCCTCCACCCCCTCCTCTTCTTCTTCCTCTATGGCCTCTTCCTGTGCAGATTTGTCCTCAGAACCAGTGGTGCTCCGTAAGCATTCTAGAGGCTACACAAGCACTCAGGCAAAAAGATGCCATTCGGTGCTTGAGTTGGTCTGCTTAGGGGACAGGAGCCATACTGGGGCAGAGATTCTGTCAGCTCTTCAGGGGCAGGCTCAAAGGTGGTTGACGCCATGCCAGCTTCAGCCAGGGATGGTGGTTTGCGACAATGGCACCAACCTACTCTCCGCCCTTCAACAGGGACACTTCACCCATGTGCCCTGTTTGGCTCACGTCCTTAATGTGGTGGTGCAGCAGTTCTTGTGCAGGTACCCGGGCTTACAGGATATCCTGAGGCAGGCCAGGAAAGTCTGCAGGCATTTCCGCCAGTCATAGAATGCCAGTGCTCGGCTGGCTGACCTTCAAAAGGAATGCAACCTGCCCAAGAACCGCCTCATCTGTGACATGCCCACCAGGTGGAACTCAACGTTGGCAATGCTGCAGCGGCTGCACACGCAGCAGAGGGTCATCAACGAGTACCTGTGCAAGGATGGTACAAGGACAGGGTCAGGGGAGCTTGGCTTTTTTTCGCCATGCCAGTGGCTCATGATCAAAGATGCATGCACTGTCCTGTCACCATTTGAGGAGGCCACGAGGATGGTGAACAGTGACAGTGCATGCATCAGTGATACTTTCCCTCTTGTCTACCTTTTGGAGCACACGCTGTGTGGAATAATGGACAGGGCACTTGAGGCAGAACAGAGGGAGGAAGAGGAGGACTTCCTTACCTCTCAAGGCCCCCTTTATCCAGACAGTATTCCTGTGGGCCCACCGATCTCACAGGAAGAGGAAGAGGAGGATGAGGATTGTGTCAGCATGGAGGTGGAGCCTAGCACTCAGCATCAGCAGCAGTCTTCAAGGGATCGTTTACAGTCCACAGAAACCCATGGACTTGTACGTGGCTGGGAGGAGGTGGCTGCGAATCAGGTTGTCCTTAGTGACCAGAGGACTCCGGATCTAATGCCTCAGCAAACCAACGCTGCATGGCCTCCCTGATCCTGCAAAGCCTGTAAATGGACCCTCGGATTCGTGTGATCAAGGAGAGGGATCACTACTGGCTGGCAACCCTTATTGATCCACGTTACAAGGGTAAGGTTGCGGAACTTATCCAGCCATCGCAGAGGATGAAACATCTTCGGGAGGCCTTGCAGAAAGGTTTGTGCAACGCGTTTCCAGAGCCTGGGAGGGTACAAATTCCCGGTCCTGAACAACGTGTTGCTGAGGCTTCGGTCAGTCACAGAAGGAGAAGGTGGCCGTCTGACCGATTCGTTCAGACAATTTTTTAGTCCACAGCCCCAAGGTATGATCGGTTCCAACAACCATCGCCAGCGTCTGTTGTACATGGTGCAGGAATACCTAGGGGCAAGATCAGACTTGGAGACCTTTCCAACCGAAAATCCACTGGGTTACTGGGTCTTGAGGATGGATCACTGGCCAGAGCTTGCACAGTTTTCAATTGAGCTAGTGGCCTGTCATTCATCCAGTGTTCTTTCGGAATGCACATTCAGTGCCGCTGGAGGCTTTGTAACCGATCACAGAGTGCGCCTGTCCACCACCTCGGTTGATCGGCTCACCTTCATAAAAATGAATCAATCTTGGATCACCAGCTACCAAGCACCTGATGCTGATGTAACCGAATAATTTTTTTATAAATGTGAGATCCCTTGAAGACTGCCTATGCTGATGCTGACTGACTATCCTGTTAAGCCGAGTGACTATCCTATTCCTCCTCAATGTTCATGTTGATAGCTTCTAAGAACATTTTTGGTTCTGGGCACCAGTGCCTAAAGCCCAATTTTTCTGCACCAGTTTAACAGGGGCGCGTAATTACAATTTTTAAATCTAATGTTTTACAGCAGGGCTCGTTCCTGCGCTCCACAACAGAATCTGTGAGGGGTTACAGTGTTGTGGCACCAGCACCAGTGCCTAAAGCCCAATTTTTCTGCTCCAGTTTAACAGGGGCATGTAATTACAATTTTTGCTGTAATATTTTGCAGCAGGGCTCATTCCTGCACTCAACTATAGTATCTGTGAGGGGTTGCAGTGTTGTGGCACCAGTGCCTAAAGCCCAATTTTTCTGCTCCTGTTTAACAGGGGCGTGTAATTACAATTTTTGCTGTAATATTTTGCAGCAGGGCTCGTTCCTGCACTCAACTAGAGTATCTGTGAGGGGTTGCAGTGTTGTGGCAACACCACTACCAAAGGCCCAATTTTTCTGACCCTGTTCAACAGGGGCTTGTAATTACAATTCTTGATATAATATTTCACAGCAGGGCCCGTTCCAGTGCCCACCAAGAGTAACTGTGAGGGCTTACAGTGTTGTGGCAACACCACCACACAACCACCAAAGGCCCAATTTTTCTGACCCTGTTAAACAGGGGCATGTAATTACAATTCTTGATATAATATTTCACAGCAGGGCCCATTCCAGCACCCACCAAGAGTAACTGTGAGGGCTTACAGTGTGGTGGCAACACCACCACCAAAGGCCCAATTTTCTGCAGAGTATATAGGGCAGGCCCCTACTTTCAAACATCCAACTACTTACAAACGGAGGGAGACAACAGGAAGTGAGAGCAAATCTACCCATAGGAAGGGAAATTCTATCCTGTAAGAATTAATATGGGAAAAAGGTGTCTCCTCCACTAATTTACAGTGGGGCAAAAAAGTATTTAGTCAGCCACCAATTGTGCAAGTTCTCCCACTTAAAAAGATCAGAGTGGCCTGTAATTGTCATCATAGGTACACCTCAACTATGAGAGACAAAATGTGGAAACAAATCCAGACAATCACATTGTCTGATTTTTTAAAGAATTTATTTGCAAATTATGGTGGAAAGTACATATTTGGTCACCTACAAACAAGCAAGATTTCTGGCTCTCACAGACCTGTATCTTCTTCTTTAAGAGACTCCTCTGTCCTCCACTCATTACCTGTATTAATGGCACCTGTTTGAACTTGTTATCAGTATAAAAGACACCTGTCCACAACCTCAGACCAAAGAGCTGTCGAAGGACACCAGAAACAAAATTGTAGATCTGCACCAGGCTGGGAAGACCTGAGTCTGCAATAGGCAAGCAGCTTGGTGTGAAGAAATCAACTGTGGGAGCAATAATTAGAAAATGGAAGACATAAAAGACCACTGATAATCTCCCTCGATCTGGGACCCCACGCAAGATCTCACCCTGTGGGGTCAAAATGATCACAAGAACGGTGAGCAAAAATCCCAGAACTACACAGGGGGGCCTTGTGAATGACCTGCAGAGAGCTGGGACCAACGTAACAAAGGCTACCATCAGTAACACACTATGCCGCCAGGGACTCAGATGCTGCAGTGCCAGACGTGTCCCCCTGCTTAAGCCAGTACATGTCCGGGCCCGTCTGTGGTTTGCTAGAGAGCATTTGGATGATCCAGAAGAGGATTGGGAGAATGTCATATGGTCAGATGAAACCAAAGTAGAACTGTTTGGTAGAAACACAACTCGTCATGTTTGGAGGAGAGAGAGTGCTGAGTTGCAACCAAAGAACACCATACCTATGGTGAAGCATGGGGGTGACAACATCATACTTTGGGCCTGTTTCTCTGCAAAGGGAACAGGACGACTGATCCATGTAAAGGAAAGAATGAATGGGGCCATGTATCGTGAAATTTTGAGTGCAAACCTCCTCCCATCAGCAAGGGCATTGAAGATGAAACATGGCTGGGTCTTTCAGCATGACAATAATACCCAAACACACCGGCCGGGCAACGAAGAAGTGGCTTCGTAAGAAGCATTTCAGGGTCCTGGAGTGGCCTAGCCTCCAGATCTCAACCCCATAGAAAACCTTTGGAGGGAGTTGAAAGTCCATGTTGCCCAGCGACAGCCCCAAAACATCACTGCTCTAGAGGAGATCTGCATGGAGGAATGGGCCAACATACTAGCAACAGTGTGTGACAACCTTGTGAAGACTTACAGAAAACGTTTGACCTCTGTCATTGCCAACAAAGGATATATAACAAAGTATTGAGATGAACCTTTGATATTGACAAAATACTTATTTTCCACCATAATTTGCAAATAAATTCTTTCAAAAATCAGACAATGTGATTGTCTGGATTTGTTTCCACATTTTGTCTCTGATAGTTGAGGTATACCTACAGTATGATGACAATTACAGGCCTCTCTCATCTTTTTTAGTGGGAGAACTTGCACAATTGGTGGCTGACTAAATACGTTTTTGTCCCACTGTATTACCAATCCTTGTTTCCTTTAAAAAACCCAAATTTTCAAAATCCAATTGTCATTGGGACAGAAAGTGAGGTGAAATCTTCTGAACAGGGGTACAGACAGCAAAACAAATGTTACAGGGGTGATGATAACCCTTCCCTATGTTTTCCAAAAAGCTTTAAAATAGATTTTTTGGCTGGAGGTACACTTACAAAATGTACCTGTTCCAAATTACAAGCAGATTCTACATAAGAACAAACCTACAGTCCCTGTCTTGTTTGCACTGCCCGTATACTGCTGTTCAGAGTATATAGGGCCTGGAGGCCCAATGCCTTAACGCAGAGGCGGCTCTTTAATTAGGCAAATTAGGCGGTCGCCTTAGGCCTCGCCCCCAGAGGGGCCTCGCAGCCGCCTAATTTGCCCATACCGCAGCCTCGATGATTCGCCGGGACTTTGCTGTAATATGATCCATTCTCGACCCGGAGTCCCAGCGAATTAGAGTACCGCAATGCCCGCGGCTTGTGCGGGGTGTCTTTGTTCCTGCACGCCATGAGCTCCACTCCACTGTGCATTGCAGCTGGCCCGGCATCTCTCCCCAGCTGCCTGACACACATACAGTACAGTGAGTGCACTGTGGAGCAGAGCGAACTGAACCCGCCCCTCCTCCTCCTGTGCTGTAATGTTTTCCTGTGCACAGAGGTCAGAGGAGGAGGAGGGAAGGAGGCACACCACCTGTACCGAGAGGCAAGCGCGCTGGTCTGTGTAATCTAAAAGTCAGTCTTACAGAGGAGGGGAGGGGGGACAAGCAAAGAGTTCACTTGGAGTGATTTGGGGGAGAGGATATCTATCGATCCCCCCGATCCAATCCCAGCTCCATCCACCCCCCCATACCATCCCAGCTCCATCCACCCCCATCCCATCCCATCTCCATCCACCCCCCCATCCCATCCCGGCTCCATCCACTTCACCCCAATCTCATCCCAGCTGTATTCATCCCCCGATCCAATCCCAGCTACATCCATCCCCCATACCAACCCAGCTCCATCCACCCCCCATTCCAATACGGCTCTATCCACCCCACCCCAATCCCATCCCGGCTCCATCCATTTCCCTGATCCCAACCCGGCTCCATCCACCCCACCCCAATCCCATCCCGGCTCCATCCATCCCCCGATCCAATCCCAGCTCCATCCACCCCCATACCATCACGGCTCCATCCACCACCCATCCAACCCCGAATCCATCCACCCCACCCCAATCCCATCCTGGCTCCATCCATTCCCCTCGATCCCATCCCAGCTCCATCCATTCCCCCATACCATCCTGGCTCCATCCACCCCACCCCAATCCCATTCCGGCTCCATCCATTCCCCCCGATCCCATCCCAGCTTCATCCATTCCCCCTAATCCCATCCCAGCTCCATCCGTCCCCCTGATCCCATCCCGGCTCCCTCCATCCCCACGATTCTATTCCGGTTCCCTCCATCCCCTGATTCCATCTCGGCTCCCTCCATCCCCCCGATTCCATCCCGGCTCCCTCTATCCCCCTGATCCCATCCCGGCTACCTCCATTCCCCCAATCCCATCCCAGCTCCATCTACCACCCTGATCCCATCCCAGCTCTATCCATCCCCCGATGCCATTCTGGCTCCATCCATTCCCCCAATCCCATTCCAGCTCTATTCCCCTTCCCCCTCAATCCTATCCCTGCTTCATCCATTTTGGCAGGTTAAGGGGGGAGAGCTACACCAACGCACTAACCTACTAAGTGCCGAGGGGTGACACCACGTTCTGCCGCACCAGATGACACCCACCCTAGTGACACCACTGTGTGCTAGGGGGCACTTTAGGACTTGGGCTACAAGGGGGCTTGGATATGAAATCCACCCCCCCCAGCACATGTCTTCTCCCCTCCCAAAGCCCCCCTAGCACATATCCTCCACCCCAATGAAACAGATGCTGTCTGCCACAAAGGGGGTGGCTCTAGGCACCCCACAAGAGATGTGGCTGTATTTGATGGGCACAGTGGCTGCATTTGATGGGCAAAGTGACTGCATTTGATGGGCACAGTGGCTGCATTTGATGGGAAAAGGGCTGCAATTGATGGCACAGTGGCTGCACTTGATAGCACAGTGGCTGCATTTGATGGGAACAGTGGCTGCAACTGATAGCACAGCAGCTGCATTTGATGGGCACAGTGGCTGCTATTGAGGGCACAGTGGTTGCATTTGATGTGCACAGTGGCTGCATTTGATGTGCACAGTGGCTGCATTTGATGGCACAGTGGCTGCATTTGATGGCACAGTGGCTGCACTTGATGGCACAGTGGCTGCACTTGATAGCACAGTGGCTGCATTTGATAGCACAGTGGCTGCATTTGATAGGAACAGTGGCTGCAACTGATGGCACAGCGGCTGCATTTGATGGGCACAGTGGCTGCTATTGAGGGCACAGTGGCTACATTTGATGTGCACAGTGGCTGCATTTGATGGCACAGTGGCTGCACTTGATGGCACAGTGGCTGCACTTGATGGGCACAGTGGCTGCACTTGATGGGCACAGTGGCTGCACTTGATGGGCACAGTGGCTGCACTTGATGGGCACAGCGGCTGCATTTGATGGGCACAGTGGCTGCAATTTATGTTTTTTTTTAAATAGAATTTTTCAGTTTGTTTGCACCCCATCCCCCCCCCCCAAGAATTGTGAGCACCAGCTGCCACTGATGTCTTGCATCATGTCTGCACTCTCAGACCATCTCCTGTATCAAGTATGCAGTCTCTGATCAACTCTTTTACTATGTCTACAGTCTCTGATCATCTCCTGTAGTATGTCAGCATAGTCTGTGCCCATCTCTTGTATCATGTCTGCAGTCTCTGACCATCTCTTGTATCATGTCTGCAGTCTCTGACCATCTCTTGTATCAAGTCTGCAGTCTCTGATCATCTCTTGTATCATGTCTGCAGTCTCTGACCATCTACTGTATCATGTCTGTGACTCTCTCACTCTGCGGAAGGTGCTCCAGAGCCCCCTCCACATTAGAGTTCCCATTTTAAATGCAAGTTGGAACTCTGTGATGTAAAGGGAAATGCAGTGGACTCTGATATAAAGGTAATCTTTGGTCACCAGAGCCCTCCCCCTCCCTTACATTAGAGTTCCCCTTTACACCAAAGTCTGCAGGTTCCCCCTTAGATCATGATCTGCAGCATTCCCCTTTATATCAGAGTTCCCTTGCACTGTAAGGGGGAATCCTGCAGACTCTGATATATGGGGAAACTCTGTGCTGGCTGGGTTATATTAACCTGACCTTCATGTAAATTGAGAAATATGCGTGTAATATATAATATATATGTAATATATATATTTCATTATTGAAGAATTGGTTTAGAAAATTCTATAAATGTTGAATTCATAGTTCATAAAATTTAAAACTCTTAATATATGCAATTTATACAGTTAATTTTAATCGCTTGAATTATCTTAATATGTGCAATTTATACAGTTAATTTTAATTGCTTGAATTATTTTTCCCATTATGGATGTGAGTGGGGCCTCATGTCTCATATTTGCCTAAGGCCTCACAAAGCCTAGAGCCGCCTCTGCCTTAACGCCTTTTCTTTTTTTAATTTGGGTGCAGGGTTCCCCTTAATATCCATACAAGACCCAAAGGGCCTGGTAATGGACTGTGGGGGGGGGCATCCATGCCATTTGTCTCACTGATTTTTATCCAAATTGCCGGGACCCGACATTACATTAAAGCCGCAAGCAGTTTTAAATGACTTTTATTCCTTTAAAAATGTAATTTTGTGCAGGGACTGTTCTAAGTACAGGAAACACACGCCACTTTACAGGCATACTATAGACACCCCCCAGGTATGATATTTAAAGGAATATTTCACTTTTATTTTTTCACTTTAAGTATCATTAAAATCACTGCTCCCGGAAAAACGGACGTTTTTAAAACTTTCTTTTGCATTGATACATGTCCCCTGGGGCAGGACCTGGGTCCCTAAACCCTTTTTAGGACAATAACTTGCATGTTAGCCTTTAAAATTCGCACTTTTGATTTCTCACGTTCGAGCCCCATAGACTTTAAGGGTGTTTGAATGTTTGCGCAAACTTTTGGTCTGTTCGCATGTTCTGGATGCGAACCAAACCGGGGGGTGTTCAGCCCATCCCTATTTATCACTAAGGATGAACTGTCCTCAGCCCTAGCCGGGTTAGAACACAGGATTGCCGGCATGATTGCCTCCATCCCGCAGGGTGGCAGGAAGAGTTACAGATCTCCCTCCCCGGAGTCTCCTCGTCTGGAGCAGGAATGGGTTGAGGATAGGGAAGAGCTTAAAGCTCAGGATTTGGTGGAGTGCCCAGTAGATGAGTCTGCTTCTGAGCAATCTGGACAAGAAGATATCCACTCAATGTCTGCCTTTCAGTCGCAGAAGTTTTTGATCCTGACTCTGACTGAAATGGTTCATTCTGCCTTTAAGTTGCCTCTTGCAGAGGTGACTGAGCCCCCCTGGTCCTCTGTAGGATCTCTGAGACCTTTTCAGGTCGCACTTCCCCGCTACACCCTGTCATGACCGTGCAGTAATACATTCATGACCTGTCTGTCTCTTACCTGGTCTGTGTATCAGCCTTGAGGCTTGTACTCTCACACCTGCATGCTTAAGTAATCTTCCCTCTGTGTGGCTCCACCCTAGCCTCAACAGGAACCACTATTTAACACCGTATTCTCCAAGCCTGCCTTGCCGTGCAATATTGTGTGTTTGGCTTCCTGTTTGCCGTGTGCTCTAAGTTTGTCTCTGTCTCTGTTACCGATCTTGGCGTGTTCCCGACTATTCCTGTCTGCTTGTGACCCTGACCTTTGGCGCGTTCTTGACTATCCCTGTTTGCCTGTGACCCTGACTTTTGGCGTGTTCTCTGTTATCCTTGTCTGTTAGTCGCCCCGACATTTGGCTACCTCCTTACTATCCCTTGCTGTCCTGGGCTGCTGTTTCCTCTCTATCCTCCTGTAGCCTACCGTGAGCTGGGAGATCCTGGGGGCCGCGACCTGGAGCCAGTTGCAGCCCAGTCCATCTTCACCACTAGAGGCTCTGGTGAACACCTACTGGCTCTTAGACTCCGCGCCCTGGGGAATCTATGCTCTAACTCACTGTGGGATCTGTGTTGGTGCTCCAGGGGACCTGCCTTCCTGAACCACCCCGAGCTCCATCTGCAGCAGTCAGCCTTAGGGTCCACTATCATAGCGGTGCACTCCTGACCCCAACGGGGTGCATCTGTCACCTGGATACAGGTGACCTGACACACCCCCTGTTGGAACAAGTAGTGTATGCTGTGACAGACCTAGCCGGGAAAGAGACTTTTGGAGGGGACTGTATGCTAGCCTCTTGCTGATCGATCGGGGGCCCTTGCATTTGGGGGAACGGTGCTCTTTGTGAGTTGTATGCCTGGGGACCCTTGAGGTGGTATTACTGTGGATTCGGGTCCTGGTTCCCCAGGACACACAGAGTCTGGGGACCCTGGATTTGCCATATTGGAATAGTGGCTGATTCATAATGCTGGGACAGATACTGTTAGGAGATGCTGATGTAAATTCCAACACCTGTCTGTCTATTGTCTGCTAAAATGTGTATTGTAAATAAGTCTACTATGGGATCTAAGAGTCATTAGATCCCCATTGTTATTTGTGTTAATTAACTCTGCTATTGTGTGAAGAAGAGTCTATGTTGATTGTGATAATGTTGATTGGATTTTCTGAACTACAAGACAGCCAGTCTGGCCTAACGGTCATGTCTGAGTCATCTAGGCTGTCTAAAGGGATTAGTTAATTAGCTCATGTTAATTAGGTTCATTAGGTTACAGCTGTATTGTTAGAGTAATATGAGCAGGAGGTCTGCACCTCCACTTTGAGTGTATAAAAGCCTGTATTTTGCAAGGGGCTCGTTACATTGGTTGGTAGCCGTGGGATTTGCTCTCCAGTTACTGGGACACTCCAAACCAGCCTGCAGGAGAGCCACGCTGAAAGACTTAATTGAGAGCCATGGAGGGAATGGTGGGATCTTGCTTCCTTGCCGTGAACACATCCAAACCATCACCTGGATCCAAGGTAGCAGGATAGCAGGAGAGGAGAGATACCAGCCACCATGGATGAGGAATTCAGAAGGAGGTTGCGAGAGAAGGAGATACAGCACAGAGGACCAGTATCAGAGCAGGTCCTGCTAGGATGGTTTGATTATATCCGCTGTGAACTCTGAAAGGAAGCGCTAGCCCGTGAGCAGCGACACCAGGGAAAAGTTCTCCCCTCCATCCATGTGAGGTACTGGTCGCAGTATGAAGTGCGAATGCTGTTTTTGGGGGAACAGCCGAACCAGGAGTGGACAGCTGAGTTAAGCAGGCTGATCCGGGCAGAAATGCGGTTGGACGAGAGCTACAGAGCCCTCCGGTGGTATGTAGCCCAAATGTGCCCATGGACAGCGGATGACAGCCTCACGGAAGGCTTTGACTACGATGGCCTGGGATTGTTATACTGGAGGCTGTCCAGGGACCCTGACTTTGGAAGTGATCGGGAGTGGCGTTTGGAGGAAATAATGGAGCACAGAGAGCGGAGACTGAATGTCTCAGAAGTGCACTGGGCACTGGAAGATTTGCAGTTTCTGGCCGTTCAGGAATGGGAGTTGGAGATCGCCTACAAACAGCTGTTAGACTCTGCTCAGCAGCAGGGTGGTGCTCCCTTTGCCTGGGACTATCAGGAAATACCAGTTGACAACTCTGAAATCCTGGCTGAAGAGTTGACAATGTGGCAGAGTAACGGTGTACTTTGCCAACCTGCTCCCGCAGCTATGGAGGCGGAGGTCTTATGGCGGATGCAGCAAGTGCTGACTGACCTTGATGAACCTGTTTCTGCATTAGATGATCTTGGATGGAGGAATGTGCCTGTCCAGCAGAATGCCAGAGAATCGGCAGTGGAAAATCTGAAGATTGCCGTCCCCAAACCTGAAGTGCTGACAACAGGGCAGAGCTCTGCTAACCTCTGCCCAGCACTGATAGCATCTTCTGGGTTCCAGGGACAGGAGATGGTGAACCGTTATCCCCAGACACCAGTTGCAGAGACAGAGGATTTGATAGACTTTTCTGCTGAGGAAGAACAACCTGGTGAGCCTCCAGCAGAAGAGGAGCTGTTATTAGGGACTATGCTCTGCCCAGCACCAACAGAAGTATCTGTGAAGTCACAAGGAACTTCCCCAGCTGAAGTGCTGGCAACCGGACAGAGGGTCCAAGATCTCTGCCCTACACCTGCGGCGGTTCCGGAGGCTCAGGGTGAGAAGGAGGTGGTCACTTCCCAGCAGCAGATCAGGATACAGGAGGAGAAGGGAGAGGAGGTGTTCGTCGTCCCTCCCCAACAGTTAGCCGGAGTAGATGGTGTGGGGTTTCCAGCAGAAGGGCTGGCAACAGGGCCGAGTACTGCTGGACTCTGCCCTCAACTAACAGAGGATGGATGTCCTGTGAAGGTGGATGGGACTTCAGTCTCCACCTGTATACCCCAGGGATGCTGGGCAGTCGGCCCAGATCCCCAACAGCATGACGGAGTGAGCCCAGACACCCTGTCTTCTCTCCAGCGGCAGAAAGGACTCCAGGGAGAAGGGCCAGTCCAGGCCTCTCCCCAGCGGCAGATATGTTCTCTGAGAGAGGCAGAGGTTGGCTGGGTGAATAATGCTTTGTTTGGAACAATTTGTTTGGGGTACTGTGTGGGTACAGGCATTAGAGGACTGGAACTACTGACTAACTTTGGAGTCAACCCGTCTGGGGTCTCCTCCTGTGTTAGTCTACTGCCGAAAGGGGAGAAATGTGACAGACCTAGCCGGGAAAGAGACTTTTGGAGGGGACTGTATGCTAGCTTCTTGCCGATCGATCGGGGGCCCTTGCATTTTGGGGAACGGTGCTCTTTGTGAGCTGTATGCCTGGGGACCCTTGAGGTGGTATTACTGTGGATTCGGGTCCTGGTCCCCCAGGAAACACAGACTCTGGGGACCCTGGATTTGCCATATTAGAATAGTGGCTGATTCATAATGCTGGGACAGATACTGTTAGGAGATGCTGATGTAAATTCCAACACCTGTCTGTCTATTGTCTGCTAAAATGTGTATTGTAAATAAGTCTACTATGGGATCTAAGAGTCATTAGATCCCCATTGTTATTTGTGTTAATTAACTCTGCTATTGTGTGAAGAAGAGTCTATGTTGATTGTGATAATGTTGATTGGATTTTCTGAACTACAAGACGGCCAGTCTGGCCTAACGGTCATGTCTGAGTCATCTAGGCTGTCTAAAGGGATTAGTTAATTAGCTCATGTTAATTAGGTTAATTAGGTTACAGCTGTATTGTTAGAGTAATATGAGCAGGAGGTCTGCACCTCCACTTTGAGTGTATAAAAGCCTGTATTTTGCAATAAAGGATAGTCCTGTTTGAACTTACATACAGCCTGACTGGTGTTTGTTCTGAGCTATCACAACTGGACTAGAATGGCACAGAGCTGTAGTTCTAGTCCCGGAGCATCGGATGACCGAACCATCAGACGTTGCAATCTGATTCAATAGCTGCAGAGGAGTGTCGGGAGAGTGGAACCGAGCGAGCAAGGGGCTCGTTAGATATGCTGATTGGGAACATCCTGACAGGACTTTTTTGCCTCCTAAAAGCTTTTCCCCTTTATATTGCCTGGATAAAAAGTTCATCAAAAAATGGAGCATGCCAGCCGTAGATGCAGCAGTCTCTTACCTTGTCTGGTAGATAACGCACAGGGCTTGAAAGACCCTGTTGACAAGAAATGGGAATTATTATTAAATCTTCCTTTTCCTTGGCCAGTTCAACTATTCAGCCAGCTGTTGCAGAAATTGGTATTTGTCAGTCTGTAAAGGATCAAGTCAAACGGCCGGATAGGTCTAACCAGGAGGATGATCTGTCTGAAAGTAAGACAGATATTCCTTGAGCGCTGTGTTTTGCTGTTGATTCTTTAAAGGATTCAATACAGCAGGTTTCTCGTCTGGCTCTCTTGACTGTACATATGCGCAGACTTTTATAGCTTAAGAACTAGTCATCCGAGCTTCCTTGTAAAAAGTTGTTACAAGAAAGCAGAAAAGCGCCTCTGAGTGCAATGCTTTAATCTGTAGAACAATAAAAGTATTCAACACTTACATCTCAGTAAGTACAGGTATATTCATGGGTGAAGGAATTATCCTGGTGATGTAGCCGATGTCCAAAGCGTGTTTCCAAGAGGTCCCAGATCCAGCATTTCATTCAGAGGCGCTTTTCTGGTTTCTTGTATTTTCATGTTGATCCCGAGTCGGCTTCACTCCTGAGAAGAGCAGCACTTTGTGTCTGTGTTCTTATAGACTTCATTACCTTTATTCAGTCCCCCAGATCCACTACCCAGTACCCCTCATAACTGTTTGGACTCTTTATATTTACTTGTGGACTTTTTACAATTAATTTTCTAGTCCTGCTTTTTATCAATAGTCTTAAATTTTATTGATTGTGAGTTATTATATCAGTGTCCTGAGCGTTAGCATGTGCTGTTTTTTGTAAAAAGTTGTTGGCTGGTTTCCTATTTCATGGGGAACGTTTATTCGGTGATCACTTGGACAAATATATCCAAAGGATTTCCGGAGGGAAGAGTTCTCTACTTCCTGTTAGGAAAAGCACCTGCTTCCTCAAATGTCTCAAGGTCAGTGTGGTTCCACCGCCAACAGGGTGCTAGGGCCAGGGGCAAGCCGCAAGGCCAGGGCCATAAAAAGCTCTGGGTCCAAAATTCTTCTAAACCCAGCACCAAGCCCTCCTTTTGAGGGGACGCCCCCACTCCATGAGGTGGGGGGAAGGCTGCTGCACATTGCGGACATTTGGAAAACAAAAATTCAGGACGAGTGGGTCACCTCAATTATATCTCGCGGTTACAAGCTGGAGTTACGAGGGCTGCCCCATCAGAGGTTTCTCAGATCCAGCGATCCTCCAAAAAGAAACTGCTTCAGGCACTACAGTGGGGACCCCCTTAAATTTTTCACTCTTTGTTATATTGCAGCCATTTGCTAAAATCATTTAAGTTCATTTTTTTCCTCATTAATGTACACACAGCACCCAATATTGACAGAAAAACACAGGATTGTTGACATTTTTGCAGATTTAATAAAAAAAGAAAAACTGAAATATCACATGGTCCTAAGTATTTAGACCCTTTGCTCAGTATTTAGTAGAAGCACCCTTTTGATCTAATACAGCCATGAGTCTTTTTGGGAAAGATGCAACAAGTTTTTCACACCTGGATTTGGGGATCCTCTGCCATTCCTCCTTGCAGATCCTCTCCAGTTCTGACAGGTTGGATGGTAAACGGTGGACAGCCATTTTTAGGTCTCTCCAGAAATGCTCAATTGGGTTTAAGTCAGGGCTCTGGCTGGACCATTCAAAAACAGTCATGGAGTTGTTGTGAAGCCACTCCTTCGTTATTTTAGCTGTGTGCTTAGGGTCATTGTCTTGTTGGAAGGTAAACCTTCGGCCCAGTTTGAGGTCCTGAGCACTCTGGAGAAGGTTTTTGTCCAGGATATCCCTGTACTTGGCCGCATTCATCTTTCCCTCGATTGCAACCAGTCGCCCTGTCCCTGCAGCTGAAAAACACCCCCACAGCATGATGCTGCCACCACCATGCTTCACTGTTGGGACTGTATTGGACAGGGGATGAGCAGTGCCTGGTTTTCTCCACAGGCCAAAAAATTCTATATTGGTCTCATCAGACCAAAGAATCTTATTTCTCACCATCTTGGAGTCCTTCAGGTGTTTTTTAGCAAACTCCATGCGGGCTTTCATGTGTCTTGCACTGAGGAGAGGCTTCCGTCGGGCCACTCTGCCATAAAGCCCCGAATGATGGAGGGCTGCAGTAATGGTTGACTTTCTACAACTTTCTCCCATCTCCCGGCTGCATCTCTGGAGCTCAGCCACAGTGATCTTTGGGTTCTTCTTTACCTCTCTCACCAAGGCTCTTCTCCCCCGATATCTCAGTTTGGCTGGACGGCCAGCTCTAGGAAGGGTTCTGGTCGTCCCAAACGTCTTCCATTTAAGGTTTATGGAGGCCACTGTGCTCTTAGGTACCTTGAGTGCAGCAGAATTTCTTTATCGTACATCATAGGACACAGAGCCTCAAGTAATTACTTGGTGGTGGGTTATGGGCCTAACTTCAGGTGTTGACACTAGTATAACCAATACAGTAAGTTGACTCCCCTATATAACCCCTCCTCCTTCCAGGAGTCCTCAGTTTTTTCGCCAGTGTCTAAGGTGTTGGTCACGAGTGAAGATGTGCTCTGAGGAGCTCCAGGGAGGGATCCATGCTGGATTTAAAAAACCTCCACAACCGAATCCATCCTCGCCACTGAGGCCATAGGATGGTACCTGGGCCTCGCATTGAAGAACAAGGTTTTGCCTGTAAGCTTCTCTTTGAGAGCTGGACCCTAGGAACTAGGACTCTTTTTGGTTTTTCATATTACCTAAAGTTGTTCCTGAGGGGTGCTATACAGGTCCAGAGGAGCGGAACCCCTTTAAAAAGGGCCCCAGTCTTTGAAGGTTTAACTACGCTGCCCGCCGTGATGGGTGAAGGTTGGCTCTGTCTGTTAAATCAGCAGTATCCTGCAGCGAGGATAAGGTAAGGGGAGAAGCCTAGGGACTATGCCTTTTTCTCCAAAAAATACATATATATATATATATATATATATATATATATATATATATATATATGTATATATATAATGTATAACTGTATGCCTTAAAATGTCTCCCCTAGAGGGAGTATATTATGCGTGCCTAGTACGATGCCTTTTTCAGCAGCTCTGTGTCTGGCTATAGCAGCGGGTGTGGTCCCTGCAGCCAGAGGGGAGTTCTTAATTGATCTAAAGGGATCTAAAGGGGTTACAGCAGTAGTTTATGAACATACAAAACCAGCCATTTGCATTTTTTTGTATAAGGTGAAGTCTTCCTTTAAAACTAGGAGCTTAACAAACACTGCTGATAAAAATTCCCCTCCCCCTCCCCTCTCCTCCTGGAGAGGTGCAACAGCTGACACTTATGTGTAATCAGGTTCTCACCTGAGGCTTAACACAGACGCTCTCAGTTCATATGCTAAAGACAGAAGTCTGTCACACTAAGAAACACAGGAGCGCTGGGCATGTAAAGGTGTGTAAACAGGCATTTCCAGCACAGGAAATATTATGGTACTCAGCATCAAGGGCTGATCCTTATGGTGACATTGTTTTCTTTTGCTAAAACTATTGTTCAGCAAATACCATAATTTGTTAAAGTGCCTCTGCTGTTGTGCTTAGCACATTTGATTTCCACCCCCAGGCGCTGGGAACTCCAGTCATGCCTCCACACTGTCATCCTCTCCGGAGATACCTGACATGGCAAGCCAGGGTGAGTCATTGGAAGCAATTGGTGGTGCAACTGCTTCTCACACTTCAGCCCCTGTGTATGTGACTGAAGAAGCATTCTCCTCTGCCCTGTTGGGCTTAGAAGGAAGATTAGCGGCTTTAATCGCATTCTCCATCCAAGAGGATAGGAAGCATGCTAGATCCCCCTCCCCCACCTCAAACCCCTTTTTTCCAAGGGAACTGTGGGCACAGGATGAGGTGTTATCCTCAGGTGATCACGGGGAAAACAAGCCAAATTTTCCTCTGCGGAGGAAACAACAGTTGATAAACCTTATGCAACCTCACAATCTGACAGTTGATGGTACAAACTCTTACAGAGATGGTTCATTCCACTTTTTATACTACTCCTAACAGAGTAAGCTGAAAGTCCAGGTCCCTTCTTTGTTTTTTGTTTTTAGAAAAAAAAAAAAAAAAAAACCCTTTACAGCACTTAATTATGCTGAATGGGATCATCTGGATAAGCATTTTTCCCTCCAAAGAGTTTCTCAGTTCTCTATCATGGAGGAAAAATTCACAAAGGTTGGAAAGTACCAGCAGTAGACACTGCGATTTCCAGCATCAAGATGCATAATTGCTTAAGCATCCAACAGGTAAGAAGTTGGAATTTTTTTGTTAAAATCCTCCTACCAATGGCGCTATGTTTTGCCATAGATGCCATAAAAGACCCTATCCACGAGGCGTCTCGCCTTGCGCTTGTGCTAAAACACATGCTTAGGACCCTGTGGTTCAGAGGGTTGGTCAGCCGAAGCATCTTGCAAAAAAGGGTGTCTTACTAGTTTCCCTTTTCATTGGGGAAGGTTTGGTGAAATACATCCAAATGATTTCTAGCAGTAAAGCTCTTTTGTCCAGTAGAAGGTTTAAATGTCCTTTTATTTAAAGTGAATCCATAACAGCTCACAGGTTAAGTACTCTGACAGCCAGTGCAGCCATGGGAGACTTCCTGACAGACATGGGTTCAGATCCACATGTCGGCGTTCACTAGCCACTCCTCACAGGTTAACTACTCTGATGGCCAGCGTAGCCATGGGCTTCCTGAAAGACGTGGGACCTCGTCCTCACGTTGGCTCCTTGTGACCTTGGACAAGTCACTTAAACAGATTCCTTCCCCTGCGCAGAGGCAGCTGCCTCTAGGCAGAGGTGACGGACTCCACCGTCAGACTCTAGGGCAGTGATGGCGAACCTTTTTGAGCCCGAGTGCCCAAACTGCAACACACTAAGTATAAAATTGATGCGCTTTAAATAAATAGTGCACAATATGCTGCTGCGACTAAGCTTAAATCCAGGAATAAAAAATGCATACATGTGAATAAAATAAATAAATAATTATGGTGCTAATACATGTGTTAAAATTGCCAAAATAAATCTTCAAATTGGTGATGTGACGGTGAGTATAAATAAAATAATAATGACACTCTGAGTACAATGTCCAGGCAGAGATAAATAGTGGGAGAAAGTAAAAATAATTAAACAGTTCCTTCCCTTAATCCAGATTGATTGACTCACTGGGTTAGATCGTTTGTATCAGGATATTTAGTTTTTCTTGCATCCCACTTCAGCCATTATACTGCTGGTGATTCGGCTCTCAGGATAAAGGTTTTATGCAAAGCAAGCAAAGAAAAAATAGATCATTGTGCAGTGAACTTACTAGATAGTACATAAGCAAAACAGGGACAAGAGATACACTCACAAACTCCCGGTCTATTAGAAGCATTCAAATAAGCAGATTGCAGTCAGCCGCTGTGGACGAGGTTTCCCATAGAGAAACAGCTGCTGTTAACCTTCAGGTGTATTGCAGCACTGAACGTCCTAAGCTCCTCCCACGCGTTACATCACTGACACGTGACTTTTTCAAGGATAAACATTATTTATCAAGGTTATTTACCAGATGCCTTTGCTGGGCATTTTTAAAGATGCCTTTGCTGGGCATTTTTAAAGATGCCTTTGCTGGGGGCATTGGTAATTAATGTGATCTTTGCTGTTGTATGCATGCTGATAACTTCTCAAACCTTGGCTCATACTCTGTTAGTTTGAGAGCAACACATACAGCACTTAATGTTCATCTGTTAGTCTATTTCTGGCATCATATTTTATATAATTCAATGCTGAAAACAACTGCTCGCAAGCATAGGATGACCCAAACAAAGAAAGCAAAGCAATTCCAAGTGTTTTCATTGACTTAAAATTATTTGGCAGAGAATTCCACACTTTAAGGATTTCTTTTTCCGAACTAGCAACTGCGCCGTCCTCTGTCATCCCTTCACACTCCATCTTCTCAAGTATTGCACGCAGGTCATAGAATTTATTTTTCCAGATAGAGCTTTTTTGAAATTCCAGTAGCTCCATTTCAAGATTTTCTAAATCTAACCAGTGTAAGCAGGAAAGATCAAGTTCTTCACACTTGGTTTTATCTGGAGAAGTAAGAAAACACAGGGTTGTCTCCATCTTACGGAACTGTAGAAATCTGTTACTAAAATTCTCCTTTGCAACTGCTATAGTGCTCGAAAATTCCTTGTAGATTTCTTGATGATTTGGATTGTCTGTAAATGTTGTAGAATTTTCCAATGCATTTTTAGATTTGGAAAATATTTCAGCTGCCCACTTTCAAGGTCTCTTTCAAAAACCTGCAGTTTTCTCTCAAATGTTCTGATATCGGAAAACATCCTTTCTGCTGTTTTCCCTAAACCTTGCAGTTTTTTGTTCAGTACATTGAAGTGTATTGTAAAATCGGTAAAAAACATGAGGTTGGTGAGCCAGGTCATATCAGTGAGCGGTGGATATTCCGCCCCTTTTCATTCATAAACAGCCTAATTTCATCCAAGCAGGCTACAAATCTCTCCAAGACCCGTCCTCTGCTTAGCCACCGTACATTATTGTACATAAGTAAAGTATTATACTGTGCCTGTACCTCATCAAGAAGTGCTTGAAATTGTCGAAAATTAAGAGCACAAGCCATGATGTAATTCACCATTTTTGTGACATCCTTGAGAATATCGTCTAATTTTTTGCTGCTTTCCTTGGCACAAAGAGCTTCTTGATGTATAATACAATGAAATTGAATGACTGGATGCTTTGCTTCTTTAACAAAAAACTGTATGAAACCAGATGTTACCCCCACCATGGAAGGTGCTCCATCACTAGTAACTGAAACCACTTTTTCTGGCCTTATGTCTTGTGACAAAAACGCCTCCATCACAGCATTGTAGATATCTATCCCTTGTGTTCTTCCAGGCAAAGACACAAGTTTCATGAGCTCTTCTCTCATGGTGTCACCAACAGCATAACACAAAATTACTGCTAGCCTTGCATGATTATTTATATCTGTGCTTTCATCCAAGCACATGGAGTAACAGGCTGCCTTTTGTAAGTCAGTGGTGAGCTGCTGACTAACATCACTTGCCATACGCAGGACTCTATCTTTAACAGTATTTCTGCTAAATGGCATTTCAGAGATTCGTTGCTTAATTTTGTCCTTGTTTGGGAAATCGTGAAAAAGGGAATTACTCACAGCCAACATGGCCGTTTTGATAAAATCGCCATCAGAGAGGGGCTTACCATGTTTTGCAATGCACAGTGAAATTTCAAAGCTGGCAGGTGCCAGATAATTTGTTTTAGAAAGATAGTTGCAAAAACTACGATACTGGCAGTGATATTTCCTCAATTTCCCATCAAGAAACTCTTTTCTTTCAGCTTCACCAAGTTCGGCAACACTTTTGTGGTTGGTATCAAAATGACGTCTGACACTTGATGTGCGAGATACAACACTTTCACTACACAGAACACATAACGCTTTCCTATTCAATCACTCCAAATGACTGCGTCCAGGCCTCTTGGAATGATCTTCCACTATCTCTTTTAAATTTAGCTTTCTTTGATATACTCATTTTTGGGTGTTCAAATCTACAAAAAACACAAAATTTACAAAATAAAGACGGATGAAGCACCCAATACAAATCTATCCCTACCTACCTACCTATACCAAAATTATTACTGCAACATTTCACAAAAAAGGTACCTAATAAACACAGAATTGTAGAAGAGCAACTCATGATTTTGTCCAATGTCCTGTGAAACCGCTAACACCGCTCTGCTGGGTTCGCTGTAGATACATAGGCCTGGAATAAAAAACATTATTTGTCATTGTTGTCCATAGGCCAGGACACAGGTTCAAAGTACTGCAGAGTATGGACAGAGTACTGCAGAGTATGGACAGAGTACTGCAGAGTATGGGCAGAGTATGGGCAGAGTATGGGCAGAGTATGGACAGAGTATGGACAGAGTATGGACAGAGTATGGACAGAGTATGGACAGAGTATGGGCAGAGTATGGGCAGAGTATGGACATTTCACAAAAAAAGGTACATAATAAACAAAGATTTGTAGAAGAGCAACTCACGATTTTGTCCAATGTCCTGTGAAATTGCTGACACCGCTCTGCTGGGTAGGCTGTAGATACAAAGGCCTGGAATAAAAAACATTATTTGTCATTGTTGTCCATAGGCCAGGACACAGGTTCAAAGTACTGCAGAGTATGGGGCAGAGTATGGGGCAGAGTATGGGGCAGAGTACTGCAGAGTACTGCAGAGTACTGCAGAGTATTGCAGAGTATGGACATTTCACAAAAAAAGTACATAATAAACAAAGATTTGTAGAAGAGCAACTCACGATTTTGTCCAATGTCCTGTGAAACCGCTGACACCGCTCTGCTGGGTCCGCTGTAGATACAAAGGCCTGGAATAAAAAACATTATTTGTCATTGTTGTCCATAGGCCAGGACACAGGTTCAAAGAACTGCAGAGTATGGACAGAGTACTGCAGTGTATTGCAGAGTATGGACAGAGTACTGCAGAGTATTGCAGAGTATGGGCAGAGTACTGCAGAGTATTGCAGAGTATGGGCAGAGTATGGACAGAGTATGGACAGAGTATGGACAGAGTATGGACAGAGTATGGACAGAGTACGGCAGAGTACTGCAGAGTATGGGCAGAGTATGGGCAGAGTATGGACATTTCACAAAAAAGGTACATAATAAACAAAGATTTGTAGAAGAGCAACTTACGATTTTGTCCAATGTCCTGTGAAACCGCTGACACCGCTCTGCTGGGTCCGCTGTAGATACAAAGGCCTGGAATAAAAAACATTATTTGTCATTGTTGTCCATAGGCCAGGATACAGGTTCAGAGTACGGCAGAGTATGGGGCAGAGTATGGGGCAGAGTATGGGCAAAGTATGGGCAGAGTATGGCAGAGTATGGGCACAGTACTGCAGAGTATGGGCAGAGTATGGGCAGAGTACTGCAGAGTATGGGCAGAGTACTGCAGAGTATGGGCAGAGTACTGCAGAATATTGCAGAGTATGGGCAGTGCAGAGTATTGCAGAGTATGGGCAGAATACTGCAGAGTACTGCAGAGTATGGGCAGAGTACTGCAGAGTATGGGCAGAGTACTGCAGAGTATTGCAGATTATGGGCAGTGTACTGCAGAGTATTGCAGAGTATGGGCAGAGTATTGGCAGGGTATTGGCAGGGTATTGCAGAGTATGGGCAGAGTACTGCAGAGTATGGGCAGAGTATTGCAGAGTATGGGCAGAGTACTGGGCTGGATCTGTAGTGTCCACATCGCAGCTCAGTAACCATACTCTGCAAATGATCTCTCTCCCTCCCCCTCTCCCCTCACACTGTAGGGCGCGCAGGTGCAAGATTCTGGGAGGACGTCCATGGACGCCCTCCCAGAATAAGCCGACCACACTGTAGCTGTCTTTCGGCTATGGCGGGTCGGAAGGTGGATAATAACTCACTGGGCTGCAGCATGGGGTCAGTTCCCGGGCGCTCCGGTGTGTCCGATGAAGAGGTGCGTCAGCAGGGAACGTCAGATGAAGAGACGTCAGATAAAAAGAACGGGGGGCGTGGTTTCAGCGCTCTCGTTTGGCGCTCGTGCGTCACGCCCACTCACCTCACGACACATCACCGCTAGCCCAGAGAACTATGGGAGATGTAGTTCGCGGGCGCGGTGTAGACGATTTTGACAGTGTAATTCTCAATTGTCACGGCGTGCCCACAGAGACGGCTCGACGTGCCGGCAGCGGCAGGCGTGCCACGTCTTCGCCATCACTGCTCTAGGGCATGATTTCCAAGAAATACTGTTCAGATCTGTGCGACTTCAAGGTAGTCCCTGCACTACTTTGGTACCACTTTGATGTGACTTGAGGTCCATAAACCTCTAGAATACACAGGCATTGTTTCCTGTCGCATCAAAATCGCGCCCTGACATATTCTCGGCGGCAAAGGATCACGGTAAAATCACGCAACTTTGGGGTTGCAATAGTGGAAACTGAGCCTAAGAGGAGAAAATATTCAGCCCCTGTTTACATGATTGAAGATGCGGTTTTCCTCCGCCCTGCAGGGCCTAGAAGGAAAATTAGGGACTTTAATCGCATCCGCTATCCAAGGATGGGAAGCGTGTTAGATCCCCTCCCCCACCGGAGATCCCTTATCAAGGGAACAGTGGGTAGAGGATGAAGGATTACCCTCAGGTAATCGGGAAGAAAGGCAAACCGAGTACTCCTCTGCAGAGGAGACAACTAGAGTTAGACTTTTTTTGAGCCTCGCAATCTGAGAAATTGCTGGTACAAACCTCTTACAGAGATGATTTGTGCCTCTTTCAAGCTACCTCTAGTAGAGTTAGCTGATAGTTCTGTTTTTTCTTAGGTTCCTTGGAACCTTCACTGCCTTTTTCATGCGTTTCCTGTACATGTACAGAGCCACGCAGAAATTCAACAGATCCATTCTAGATCTAAAAGAATCTAAATCAGTTTCTGAAGATCCGCTCCTTTCTATGGAGTCGATCAAGTCAGTAGTTTCTATCCTGCAAGGAGGAAAACTTCTAGCGCCTATCGGCATCAGGGATGCATATCTGCATGTCCATATATTTCCCGCTCACCAAAAGTTTCTGCGGTTCGAAGTAGAACATTAAAATCGCTAAAAAAGGGCTGCAGTATTTGGATCTGATCATAGATACAGCCCAGAAAAAGGGTCTTCTTGCCCAGAAAAAAAAAAAAAAGAACACCACTCTATAAAAGAGTTGGTGCGGATGGTCAGGTCAAAAGGACGTTCCTCCATTCACCTTTGCATGAGGTTGTTAGAAAGGATGGTGGCTTCATTCGAAGCAGTTCCCTTTGCCCAGTTCCATTCGAGACTGTTGCACAACAGTATTCTATTTGCTTGGAACAAAACGATCCAAGCTTTGGACTTGCCAATGCGGCTGTCCCCAAGGGTGTCCCAAAGCCTCAATTGGTGGTTACTAAAGAATGTCCTAAAGGGTAAATCCTTCAGACCACTTATCTGGAAAGTGGTAATAAAGGGGTAGTGGCTGCGCTGTAATAGGGGGGAAGGGGGGGGGGAGGAGTGGGGATCGACAGGGGGGTAGAACTATGCTAAAAAATAGTAAAAATCATGTGACCGTGGTGAAATAAGGCAAACTCAACTATGGGTGTATAATCAAATACAATTAGAATATAAAAATGTAAGCACAAACACAATATCTGTATATATATATAAAATAAATATATATATACCAGCAATAATCATATGCAAGGATAGGTGAATCTACTAGGAAAAAGGCATAAATCCAAAGTCTATCGTGATAACATAAGAGATACCTCCAATAACATTGCTAGAACCTTGTCTGTAGCAAAAATATAAAATAATCAACAAATAAATCCACACGTGAAATAATAAATAATGTGAATACAAAGTGAAAAAAAGTGTCCATAAACAGTAGTCCCAGTGATTGGTGTTGGTGTCCCGCCAACACTTGGCGAAGAAAATACCATAAAAATAAAAAATGATAATAGTAAAAAAGGACACAAACTGACAGCAGTCCCACCACCAAATTTAACAATCCTGGATGTGAATACGATGTTGAATGAATCAGGGGAAAGGAAGAAACCAGTGTGCTGACAGGTGGGGGCACCTTCGTGTTCCCAGGCCCCTTACCTTACGGCTGTAAGGTATACAGCATATGCCAAAGAAGCTCCACAGGCGGGGGAGTTCAGCAATACCGCAGATAACGTTGATAGATGTTGCCGTGTATCATATATGAAAAAACAAAGAGCGAATGCTACATAGTATGATACCGTTTGGTTTAGAGGCACAGGTGGGAGAGAGGAGAGGGGGGTTTGCACTCACTTTTAGTCAATGAGCGCACGCCTCAACCCACGAACGCCGAGCTCGTATAGTCCCAGGTTCTGGATCATCTGAGGGACTCTCCCCGCTTTCAAATCCACCACCCGTTATGCAGAGTTGTTTAGTGCGGTATATAAAAAACAGAAACCGCACATAGCATAATCCCGTCTAACACATACTTTATTAAAATATCTCTAAAACTCGTACACTTACATTTAAAACCAGCTGGGGGGTAAAACATCGGCGCTCGTGGATGTTTTACCCCCCAGCTGGTTTTAAATGTAAGTGTACGAGTTTTAGAGATATTTTAATAAAGTATGTGTTAGACGGGATTATGCTATGTGCGGTTTCTGTTTTTTATATACCGCACTAAACAACTCTGCATAACGGGTGGTGGATTTGAAAGCGGGGAGAGTCCCTCAGATGATCCAGAACCTGGGACTATACGAGCTCGGCGTTCGTGGGTTGAGGCGTGCGCTCATTGACTAAAAGTGAGTGCAAACCCCCCTCTCCTCTCTCCCACCTGTGCCTCTAAACCAAACGGTATCATACTATGTAGCATTCGCTCTTTGTTTTTTCATATATGATACACGGCAACATCTATCAACGTTATCTGCGGTATTGCTGAACTCCCCCGCCTGTGGAGCTTCTTTGGCATATGCTGTATACCTTACAGCCGTAAGGTAAGGGGCCTGGGAACACGAAGGTGCCCCCACCTGTCAGCACACTGGTTTCTTCCTTTCCCCTGATTCATTCAACATCGTATTCACATCCAGGATTGTTAAATTTGGTGGTGGGACTGCTGTCAGTTTGTGTCCTTTTTTACTATTATCATTTTTTATTTTTATGGTATTTTCTTCGCCAAGTGTTGACGGGACACCAACACCAATCACTGGGACTACTGTTTATGGACACTTTTTTTCACTTTGTATTCACATTATTTATTATTTCACGTGTGGATTTATTTGTTGATTATTTTATATTTTTGCTACAGACAAGGTTCTAGCAATGGTATTGGAGGTATCTCTTATGTTATCACGATAGACTTTGGATTTATGCCTTTTTCCTAGTAGATTCACCTATCCTTGCATATGATTATTGCTGGTATATATATATTTATTTTATATATATACAGATATTGTGTTTGTGCTTACATTTTTATATTCTAATTGTATTTGATTATACACCCATAGTTGAGTTTGCCTTATTTCACCACGGTCACATGATTTTTACTATTTTTTAGCATAGTTCTACCCCCCTGTCGATCCCCACTCCTTCCCCCCCCCTTCCCCCCTATTACAGCGCAGCCACTACCCCTTTATTACTATTTTTTGATCTGTTCTGGAGCAGTTTTTGTGTGTTGCAGCAGTACTCCCTTAGTATAGGATTCATCTGACAGCGCAGGAGTCTTCTACACAGTCTTATCTGGAAAGTGGTAATGACAGAGAAGACAACTGTCCAAGGACAGTGTTCAAGAACTGAAAGAGCCTTGCCCATCAACATCCTAGAGATTCGGGTAGTGCGTCTGGCTCTAAAAGTCTGGACTTCCAGGTTAAGGGATTGTCCCGACAGGATCCAATCCGTCAATGCCACGGCTGTGGCCTATATCAATCACCAAAAGGGGCACCAAGAATCTCTTAGTGCAGAGAGAAGTGAACCATATTCTAACTTGGACAGAAAGAAATATTCCGTGCCCGTCGGCAGTCTTCATTCCAGGAATAGAGAATTGGCACGCACACTACATGTGCCGCCAGCAGATTAATCCCAGGGGAATGGTCTATTCACCCCGACATGTTTCGGGCTGTTTGTCAAGGATGGGGGACTCCGGATGTAGATCTTCTAGCATCCAGTGCAACATAAAGTTAGTCAACTTTGTGTCCACAACAAAGGATCCATTCGCATGCAGAACAGATGCGTTGATGATACTGTGGGATCAGCTTTTACTGATCTATGCATTTCCCCCTATTCAGTTGCTGCCTTGACTTCTTTGCAGGATCAAGCTGGAAAGAAAACCGGTAATTCTGGCAGCACCAGCATGGCCCAGAAGGTCATGGTATGCAGAGGTCGTAAAGATGGCAGTGGAGGATCTGTGGTCCCTTCCACTAAGGCCAGACCTGCTCTCACAGGGGCCGATATTCCATCCTACTTTACGAATGCTAAATTTAACGGCCTGGCTATTGAGACCCACATTCTGAAAAGACGTGGGCTTTCCAGTGCAGTTATTTCTACTTTAATGCTAGGAAGCCAGCTTCTAGAGCTATATATTATAGAGTCTGGAAAGCTTATGTTTCCAGGTGTGAATCCAAGGGTTGGCACCCTCGGAGATATATTATAGGCAGAATTCTTGCCTTTCTACAAGTAGGCGTAGAGATGAAGTTGGCCCTGAGTACTATTAAGGGCCAAGTCTCAGCCTTATCAATTTTACTTGCTACGCATTCTTTAGTCCGGGGTTTCATGCAAGGAGTGATGTGGATTAATCCGCCAGTTACATCACCCTTAAGCCCTTGGGACTTGAATTTAGTTTTGTCAGTGTTGCAAAAACCGCCATTCGAACCATTACAGCATGTTCCCTTATTCCTTTTGACTAGGAAGCTGATATTTTTGGTTGCTATATCCTCAGCAAGGAGGGTTTCAGAATTGGCTGCTCTTTCCTGTAAAGAGCCATATTTGGTTATTCATGAGAACAGAGTGGTGTTGGGCCCTCGTCCAGGTTTTTTACCGAAGTGGTCTCAAGTTTCCACCTGAACCAAGATATTGTCCTGCTGTTTTTTTTCCAAAACCATGTTGGTTATTCATGAGGACAAAGTGGTGTCACGCCCTCGTCCAGGCTTTTTGCCAAAAGTGGTTTCAGGCTTTCATCTGAATGAAGATATTGTCCTGCCATCGTTTTTTCCAAAATCATGTTCCAAAGAAGAAAAGTCACTACATTGTCTTGATGTGGTGAGAGCAGTGAAGATCTATTTAAAGAAAACTGCTCAGATTCGTAAGACTGATGTCTTATTTATTCTGCCAGAGGGTCCTAAAAAAGGACAGGCAGCGTCAAAATCCACTGTGGCTAAGTGGATTCGGCAGGTTATAATTCAAACTTATGATTTAAAGGGAAAGATTTCCCCTTTTCAAGTTAAGGCGCACTCTGCCAGAGCGGTTGGTGCTTCTTGGGCAGTGCGTCACCAGGCCTCCATGTCTCAGATCTGCAAGGCCACGACTTGGTCTTCAGTGCATACATTTACAAAATGTTATCAAGTAGATGTAAGATGGAATGAGGATATCGCCATTGGGCGCAGTGTGCTGCAGGCAGCAGTATAATTCCTCAAGGTCTGGGGGTGCCCTACGGGTTGTGTCTCCCTCCCCTCAAGTAGCATTGCTATGGGACATCCCACCAAGTAATTACTTGAGGCTCTGTGTCCTATGATGTACGATAAAGAAAATAGGATTTTTAAAACAGCTTACCTGTAAAATCCTTTTCTTGGAGTACATCATAGGACACAGAGCTCCCGCCCCTCTGTTTTATGGGGTGAGAGTATATTGCTTATATTGCTTGGCTACAAAAACTGAGGACTCCTGGAAGGAGGAGGGGTTATATAGGGGAGTCAACTTCCTGTATTGGTTATACCAGTCTCAACACCTGAAGGTAGGCCCATAACCCACCGCCAAGTAATTACTTGAGGCTCTGTGTCCTATGATGTACTCCAAGAAAAGGATTTTACAGGTAAGCTGTTTTAAAAATCCTATTTTTTTTGTAACCTTGGCCAGATCTGTGCCTTGCCACAATTCTGTCTCTATGGGGTGCTGTGTGTACATTAATGAGGAAAAAAAATGAACTTAAATGATTTTAGCAAATGGCTGCAATATAACAAAGAGTGAATAATGTAAGGGGGTCTGAATACTTTCCGTCCCCACTGTACATCATCTAGTGCGGAAAGGAGTGATTGAAGAGGTTCCGGTATACGAAAGGGGCACAGGGTATCACTCAAATCTTTTTATGGCTAAGAAACCAAATGGGGACACAAGGCCCATTTTGGACCTAAGATCCCTGAACAAGTATCTTTTGATACAGTCCTTTCGGATGGAGTCTGTCCGCTCAGTAGTAACCTCACTCTTTCAGCCTCATCAGAGGTTCCTACGTTTTGCAGTAGAGGAACGTCATTTTCAGTTTGTGGCTCTCCCCTTCGGCTTGCAACAGCTCCCTGGGTGTTCACAAAGGTGCTAGCACCAGTACTGGGTCGCTTAAGGGCCCAAGGGATCCTGGTGCTCGGGTATCTGGACGACCTCCTGCTCAGAGATCACTCAGTACAGGCTCTAGAACAGAGCATAATATACACAGTGAGGTATTTGAAAAGCTTAGGCTGGATCATAAATACCAAAAGGTCAGCCTTGAGACCAGCTCAAAGTCTAATCAGGTGCGTCAGATAAGGGACACCAGACAACCCTCCATTGTATGAGCCTTCTAGGGAGGATGATATCCTCCTTCGAGGCAGTGCGCTATGCCCAGTTCCATTCCAGGCCTTTACAACAGAACATCTTGTTGGCTTGGAACAGAGGAAGAAAAGCCCTGGATTTTCCATTGTGCTTATCTCCTCAGGCATGCTTAAGCCTAAGCTGGTGGTTGCAGGATCAGAACCTGCGAAAGGAAAAATCCTTTCTCCTGGTAACTTGGAGAGTACTGACTACAGATGCCAGTCTCTCAGGCTGGGGAGCGATCCTAGACGGCCTCACAGCTCAGGGGAAATGGTCAGGGACAGAGCAGACCCTGCCCATCAACGTCCTAGAATTACGGGCAGTATGTCTGACCCTACGGTCCTGGATGGTGGAGCTTCAGGACTGCCCCATCAGGGTTCAGTCCGACAATTCCACAGCTGTGGCCTAGATAAACCACTAAGGCGGTACCAGGAGTCGTTCATGTGTGTCAATTGACATGTGTCAATTATATCAGCAGTCCATATCCCAGGAATAGAGAACTGGAAGGCAGATTATCTCAGCCGCCAGCAGATCTGCCCGGGTGAATGGTCCCTACACCCAGAGGTGTTCCTGGTAATTTGCCAACATTGGGGATGGCCAGAGGTTGAACTACTGGTATCCAGGTTCAACAACAAGCTACAGCAGTTTGTGTCTCAAACAAGAGATCCTCTGGCAATTGGAGCAGATGCTCTGATAGTTCCATGGAGCCAGTACTTCCTGGTTTATGCTTTCCCTCTGATCCCTCTCCTTCCACATTTGTTGCGCAGGATTCAGAGAGAGGGGATTCCAGTCATTCTGGTGGCACCAGCCTGGCCCAGAAGGCCCTGGTTTCCGGAAATTGTGAGATTGACAATAGACGGGCCACGGACGCTTCCACGTCACCCCAATCTACTGTCACAAGGTCCTATATTCCACCCCAGTTTACAGTCTCTGAATTTGACGGCATGGCTATTGAAGCCAGGGTGTTAAAGGACCGTGGAATATCGGGACCAGTGGTGTCTAGTGAATGCTAGAAAAGCTATCACTAGGAAGATTTATCATAAGGTCTGGAAGACTTATATTGCTTGGTGTGAAGCCAGAACATGGCATCCTCGGAAATATGTGATTGGGAGAATTCTCTCTTTTCTACAATCAGCTGTGGAAATCAAATTGGTTTTGCGTACAATCAGAGGTTGGGTTTCGGCCCTATCAGTATTCTTCCAAAGGCCTTTAGCCTCCCACTCACTGATCGAAACCTTTATGCAAGGGGCAACTCGCTTGCCTCCCCCCATTAGGTCACCTATGTGTCCTTGAGACTTGAACTTGGTGCTGTCTGTGTTACTGAAACAACCATTTGAACCTATTAAGGAAATTCCATTAGACTTGCTGTCACGCAAGCTAGCCTTCCTGATGGCTATCACCTCAGCTAGAAGGGTGTCAGAGTTGGTGGCCCTTTCATGCAGGGAACCGTACTTGATCCTTCACCACGACCTGTTCCATCCCTGCTAAAGATGGTGTCGGCCTTTCATTTAAATCAGGACATTATTTTGCCTTCTTTTTTCTCTCAGCCTCGTTCGGTGGAAGAGAGATGACTGCATTCTTTGGACGTTGTCTGGGCAGTCAAGGTTTATTTGTCTAGATCTGCAGAGAACCGAGGATCAGACTCTTTTTTTGGTTTACCAAAAGACCCAAGAAAGGGCAGGCAGCTTCCAAAGCTTCCATTGCCAATTGGGTCCGTCAGTTGGTCCTTTAGGCCTATGAAACATAAAGCTCCTCCCTTTAGGGTGAGAGCTCATTCTACTAGGGGTGTAGGAACCTCCTGGGTTTTTCGCCATCAGGTATCTGTGGCTCAGAATTGTAAGGCTGCTACCTGGTCTTCAGTGCATATGTTCACAAAATGTTACCAAGTGGATGTTCGAGCAGCCGAGGATTCGGCTTTCACCCGCAGTGTACGGTGGGCTGCCATATAGGTTTTGATGGCTATTGTTTGGCAGGGTGTTTCCCTCCCCTCAAAGCTATTACTCTGGGACGTCCCAGCAGGTAATGAATATTAGCCTGACTCTGTGTCACATGATGTATGAAAAAGAAAATAGGATTTTTACGTCATACTTACCTTTAAAATCCTTTTCTTTGAGTACATCATGGGACACAGAGATCCCTCCCCTCTTTTTTGAGGATTCAGTGCTTGCTACAAAACTGAAGTGCTTCCTGTATGGGAGGGGTTATATAGGGGATCACTTCCTGTCTGAAGACCTTTGGTCTACCAGTGTCCATTCACCTAATGGTGAAGTATAACCCAGAAGGTAATGAATATTAGCCAGACTCTGTGTCCCATGATGTACTAAAGGGATTTTACAGGTAAGTATGATGAAAAATCCTATTTTTTAGCCAGATTTTTTAAAATAACCATCCAAGGCTGCACACAGTTTCTCATAAATCTCAATATAAATACCATTTATTTTTTTCAGGTGAGTGTCTGCGCAAGGCTGACAATGCTGCTGAATTCTAGAGCAGTGAAGTCATCCAACCAGCATCAATAGAGCTCTTTTTTTTTTTTTTTTAGCCTTGAAACAGTTTTACTGCCTACCAGCCGTGCAGACAGACACCCTCCCTGTAGGTTTGCGATTAAATGATCGCTTGCAAAAAGATTTAAAAAATGGTATTTTCATCAAGAATTATTAGAAAGCAGTTGCAGTAAATATAAGAGCAGTAGGGCGGAGACATTTAAAAGGTGGGGTTTTTTATTTTTATAGCCAGCACTGCCACAAAGGAAGCTGGGCAGAGGCAAAGTGGGGTTCAAATTACAGTGTAACTATAACCTTATGACTTGTTTACATTAGACCGTAACCGGAAGTGATGAAATCCTGGTCACTTCTGGTTTTTGAGGTCACACAGTGGGGGTAATATCATCAGTTTTTCTAACAGTGTCCCAGGAACTGGATACAGCTGGTTGCATCCTTACCGTGCTCCCCGATCAGATGGGTGAGCCTGGTCCTGTGTCTTTGCTGCATCTGTGATGGTCACGCGCAGCTGCAGCAAAGATCCCTCCCAGCGCTTGTGTGCGGAGAGATTTGTTGCTGGGGCAGGTCTCTGTTTCCAGTGGGAGGAAGACTGTGATTGGTAACTTTATTATTATTCATTGTTTGTTACTTTGCATTGCTATTGTAATGACCTTTTAACTTTTAGTTAACCTTTATTTTAGACCTCGAAAAGCTGGGGAAAAAAAGAAGATGGACAGTGCCGTTTACCAAGGCCATATAAAAAATGATTTAAGATTATGACCTTCAATGAGACACAACATTTTGTAAAGTTAATCAGCATTTGTCTGCTACCTGTTTTGTACATGTGTATATATACTGTATATGATGAACTGTAAAATATGTTATGCACTCTATAATACAGCTCCCATAAATGTCAAGAACCGCCATAGGGTATTTCAAACATTGACATTTTTTTAATCCAAAGTAATATTTTTACTATTTTATCTTAAGAATTTCATCAAAATTTTGAGATGTAATAGAGTTACCACGTAAATATTTTTAGTTTACTTAGTGCAAGTTCATTTTAGCATGTCTGCTGTGCAATCTTCATTTTTTTTCAGTTACATGTACTTACATTGCTGTCCTGTTATACACTGGGCCCTGTTAATGTCCCTCAGTTCTACTGTTTGCCATGTATGATCAGTACACACATGGAGCTGCTCAGTATAAAACAAAATGGTTGCTGGAATTACCCTAACCCTTAGTGGTATATTTATAAAAAAAAAAAAAATGCAGCTTTTTATGCTGCAAAACTGCATGTGTAGTCATTCTGTGCGAATGGCAGCAAAATTAATGGGTTGCTATGGTAGTAGGCGATTTATTGCTAGGATGGATATTTTTAAATTATAAGAATAGCATGAATCAGGTAATATTGCAGTCCACTAGGTGGAGCTGGTGATCATAGGAAATACTGTATTTATCGGTGTATAACACGCACCCCAATTTTAGGAGGGAAGTTTAAGGAAAAAAACTTACATTTTAAATAAAGAACTTTTAAGCAAAATTAGGGTCACAGCTCATCAATGCACCCTGCTCAGTGCCCATCTGCAGCCTCTAAATTGCCCATCAATGCACCCTGCTCAGTGCCCATCTGCAGCCTCTAAATTGCCCATCACTGCACCCTGCTTAGTGCCCATCTGCAGCCTATAAATTGACCAACAATGCAGCCTGTTCAGTGCCCATCTACAGGCTCACTTTCCCATCATTGCAGCCTCGCCAGTGTTGGATTATCCCTGCTGTCTCTGAGGGAAGAGGAGGAGTGGGTGCCGCTGAATTACACCAGGCGCTCCGTCACTCATAGCCATGCCTCCTGGCCCTGCTCATGTAATAGACAGAACAGTGGCCCAATGCAGGGCCAGGAGGCGTGGCTGTGAGTGACGGAGGAGATCGCAGCTCTTTGCACAGTAATTCAGCAGCGCTCGCTCCTCTTCCCTCAGAGACAGCAGGGATCGGTGTATAACACGCACCCACAATTTCCCCCTGATTTTAAGGGGAAAAAAGTGCGTGTTATATGCCAATAAATACAGTATGTATATAATAGTTGGGTCCATCTAGTGGCCATAATATGATATTGATTGACACTATTCTTATGAATGAAGAGCATCCACCCTTGAGAGAAAATAGCCTAGTAACATTCAGTTTGCCAGCATTCACACAGAACAAATACATGAGGTGTGCAAAAAGAAATAGCTGTGATTTTTTTTTCTAATAAATGTTTCCCTTAGTGTAACTGACAGTCATGCATAAAGAGGACATTGGCATCTCAGGAGAAAAGCAACGCACAAAGGAATGTGTTTTTTTTTCTTTTTACTAAATTGAATGCACAATACATCTAATTTTAGAAATGCCATACTAAATATCTAATATAAAATAGTATTTGCATGTGTGTATTCTCTAATATGTTTTGTTTTTGTTATTTTTGTGGTGCAAGGATAAACATACACTTTAAATTTAGTTATCGTAAATTCTAATTTGACCAAGGATTCTGTTTTTTCCATATTCGTAAATGCTTTATTGGTTTCTCCAGGATCTCTGAGCATAGTTTGTAGGTGATTTTTGTAGCAAAACAGAACAACCATACTAAAATAATTTTGAAGAGCAATGCCATCTATGGGGTATAATTTAACTCTGTCCAGTAATAATGTTATAATCACTGGTAACATGAAAATAGCCTTTAAAACCCACTGGACACTTAAGAGAGTTCAACTGCTAGTCTTCCCTTATGTTCGCTATATTTTGCTGCTAACTTATAAAGGTGATCTTTTATTTAGCAATAGCACAAAGCACGATTTTAAATAAGACTGCAGCTTTTTTCTGTTAAGCTTCGTACACACGATCAGATTTTCCGAAGGCGTGTGCCTGGATTTTGTCTTGCATACAAACGGCAAGGAATTGTCACCAACAAACACGAACGTAGTGACGTACTACATATTTTTTCAGCTCTTTAGCGCCACTCTTTGGGCTTCTTCTGCTAATTTCATGTTAGTAGAAGTTTGGTGAGTGTTGATTCATGCTTTTCATTGAGTGTTCTATTGGCAGATAGCATGTCTAATTTTATTTGTTTTCTTTTTTTAATGCACATCAAAAAATTGTGGCAAATAATACTTGGCTATGTGTTTTACTTCAAATGACAGTTTGGGAGTAGGTGTTACATTTAAAAAAATACAATGTAAAATTGACAAGGGACACCATAGTTGTATCTTTGATCTTAAAAACTACGGGATAATGGTGTTGTGGTAACTTGCCCCAAAAAAATAAAAAATATTATTCTTGATATCACTTGAAAAAAAAAGCCTTTGAAAATTTGTTTGCAATAACTCCATCAGTATCACCAGCAAAGCAGCTTCATTATTATCCCATTAAAGAAGAAGAGAATGTGTGCTGCATTTCGAGATTTTATAATTTGCCACGTCACGAATGTTAATTCTCCATTACGAACGCTAGTTTACATGACCGACCGCCTCTGGCTTGTCCTTGCTTCCGAGCATGCATGTTTGTACTTTGGACTTTTGTCCTACGGACTTGTGTACACACGCTCAGAAAATCTGACAACAGACATTTGTCTGTGGAAAATTTTAAAACCTGCCATCCAACATTTGTCTGCAGAAAATCCAACAACAATTGTCCGATGGAGCATACAAACAGTCGGATTTTCCGCCAACAGCCTGTCATCACACAATTCCTGTTGGAAAATCCGATCGTGTGTACAAGGCTTTAGATCTAGTTAGGTAGCATTAAAACCTCCCCTAGGTTTTCATTGCTATGTGTCTTAATTGGGGAGATTTTCCCTCCATTTCCTGTCCTGCAGAAACTGGGACAGGAACTGGGTTGACATCTCCCTACTGGAAGCACCGACAACAATAAAACTTTTTTTTGAAGAATGGGGATAGGTTGGAATCTGTGCCAGGATTTTTATTACTGTATATGTCCATTTGTGTGTGTGTGTGTGTGTGTGTGTGTGTGTGTGTGTGTGTGTGTGTGTGTGTGTGTGTGTGTATTTTTTTTTTTTTACCATCCCTTTCTTTCCCAAAGACAGTGGTCATTTTGTAAATGCATAATGGGAGGAACAAGCTGAAGCCAGAAGCTGGTTTGCTGTCAAGCACAGTTGCTCCAGAGACTGTCTTTAGCTTGTTCAGTTAAGCTGTAAGAATGAAATATAGAAACTGAAGCAGCTGTGCATGGCAATCAATAAGCTTCTGCCTGCTCCAGTTTTAATAAATTTCCCTCAATGAACAAGATGCTCCTTAGACTAGCTTTTACAAGCTGGACGGACAGATCTAGTCTTATTCTGCTGAGCAGTGTAGCAATCAATTTGTTCTCTAAATATTGGTTTTAATTGGTTGCAAATGGGGGAAGTGATAAATAATGCTGGTAAATAAGACTGGGCATAGATGGCTAAAATTTCAGCCACTCATATTACAAGAGACGGCTTGGATTACGGAATCAAGTTATTCTCTTGCATGGAAGAATCTCCATTATATCCACACAGATGTGGCTTCCTGAAAACAATTGTGCTGAGGAACAATGACCAGTCAGTGTTTGGCTGATAATTTTCCACACTGCTCAGTCAGATTGAATGGGCTGAGCTCTTCTTGGCCACTCACAGAAAGCGTTGTATTTCATCAGTGATTACCAGGCTTCCTCTGACTGTGGTAGAGATTGTGATGTCATCTCCTTGCCTGTCCACCTCAGCCAATCAGAGGAAGCCTTGTGTTCTTTGATGAAATGCAAAGCTTCATATGAATGGCTGAGTAGAGCTCAACCCAACTCGATTGATCCAGGAGCAGGATGGAAAGTACCTATCCTGCTGCTGGAATACAGTGCTGTATACTGTCTTTAGCTGATGCTACATACAGTTTATACAGTGCACCCAGCTGTCACATCGATTGTCAACCAGCTTGGTTCAAATGGACTATTTAAAAGTCACAAGAAACCCGGAGTAAGGTTTTAAGTCTCTTTGCTCCTGAGAGATTCATAGGTTGCAGGAACCTCATCTCCTCAACAATAAATACGATGGATAAGCCTTCATAAAGTAGAGGAACGAGAATGGAGTCACTCCAAGGTATGTTTAGGAGAAATCTATCTGTTGTCTTTTACGCATTTCACTCCCAACAGGAGTCATTAGTCATAGTCATAAATGTACTTTGGACTTTTTGACATTGAGTGACTCCTTTCTTGTTTCTCTGCTTTTGATGTTAATGAATCTTGGAGCCATCACCCTTTGGTCGGATGAGGGGATCATTACAATAGAGCAGTTGTTATGCAGACTCTTGTTATAAAAATGACATAGTGGATAAACCAATAGCTAAAGTAATTTACATGGGATCTTGCACAGCAGCAGGGGGTCACAAAACACAAAACAGTCAGATTAGAAATCCATAAATTGATAAGTGTGAGCTAGACACAGAAATAAAACACAGCATTTGACAATAGTAACTATGTGCCTTTCATCTGATGACATGAAGTGTAATTATATTTAATTAGTCTGCATACTTGGGATGGCACTAAAATATTTATACACATCAGTGTGGACCCTTTGTGTCACTGGCAATAGTAGCAGGCTTTGTTGGCGACGGTTGATTTGCAGAAGATGTTTAAATGAAGTCAAGTTGATAGGCACAAATATTGTTTCATATGCACAGGTCAAGGTTGGTGGCAATTTAATTTGTGACAGTCGTAGTTGATTTAGTATTGGCTGCTAAAAGCCACATAAAAGGACCAAATTCAATTTTTGCTCAGATGCAGCCCACGGTGTGCATGCCTATGCTCTGGTTGCAAGGATACTCCTAGCTAGAGCAACAGTGCCTGTGAAAGGATTACTTCAGAGAATCCCTTCAAAGAGAACAGTAAAATGACCATAGAAATGAAGCAGCAGCAGTTGATGCATTACATACATTATATGTTGTTGTAAATGCTTGCAAAGCTAAAATGTCAGTCTATGTGGTCATGTGCCTCTTTTAAAATAAGATTATAAAATCTTAATAAAAATTGCATTGACTGCATTCATAAAAATGTATTGTTTTAGTTCCTACAGACTGGAGAATGTTTGGATAGGGACTGCACAAATGTACTGTACAGTAGTAAAGTAGGGCCAAAATCAGAAGAAAACTAATGGGCAAAATGTTCCATATTTACAAAGGAAAACATTTCGTTCAAGATGTAACAAGATCTATGAAAGTGCATTGTTTTTAAGTTATAGTATCTAGCTAAAGAATTCCATCCACAATTCTTGTTGCATACAAAGTGTACTATGAGAAATTCAGAACATACGTATAATGTAAGAATTATGAAGGCTGACATATACTGAAATTGCTAGCTGCCTGGCCTTTATACTTGATCAGAAACAGCATGAAGATCTGTAAAGCAGAGTTAACTGGGACCTCTAGATCAGTGTACTTATTCAGTTCAGCGACCAAGAAAGCCATTAAATCAGCATGACAGTCAGGAAACTAAAATTATTTCAATAAAAAGGTCAGGAATGTCATCATCCTATAAAAGTCTACCTCTAGGAGTTGATTTTACTTGTATATTGAGTATGTTTTTGGTTACTATAGACATGGCTGTGTAAAGAGTTTGTGGTGATAGAGGAATACTCAGGTGACAGTCTTTTTTAGTGCTTTTATTATAGCCTCTAAAATCATTTCTGGCTATCAGTATGTTTAAAGGCTGGGTTCATACTATTCCGAATTGGATGCAGTTTCTCCGCATCCAATTCGCAATAGGAGATTTTGATGAGCTCTCTATGGAGCCGGTTCACATATCTCTGCTGCGGCTCCGGTGCGAATTTGCACAGGAGCCCTGTATGTCTTTTGCTCGGTTTCAGGTCCGAATTCAGACAAAAATTCGGGCTGAAATCAGACCTGAAACGGTGAACGGGGACGCACCGGACCCCTGCTGTGAGCCACATGTGAAGATAGTGTGAACCCAGCCTTAATACAATCTTCGTACCAGATGTTATGCTGGTATGTAGGCAGGAGTAAGAGGGTCCAAAATAAAATCCCAAAGAACTAGTGTACCCACATTTTTCATTATGGTGTTCTCTGATTACAGTGTACTTTGCAGAACAGTATTTTATTTTGCTCATAAACATGCTGATATTTATGTTTCAATTATGTTTTAATTCAATAAATGTTTATATTTTTTCTGTTTCTATCTTTTTCAAGAGTATATTTAAGAGTAAATATTTGGACATCACAGTGAGTTGTCTCAATTTATTGTGCATTTATGGAAAGCAGGATTTTCTCCTGAATGATTTATTCAAGCTAAAGCGCTTGTTTACCTAAGCAAACAAGAGAGGTAAAGTAAATATAAACCCAGTTACTAAAATCTCAGATAAAAATAACATGTAAATATGTTCAATATTTTTAAATTTGCAGCTTTCACTAAAATAATCCTTGGTGATTCTGCCATGAAGGTCCATGTACAGGTAATTCTTGCTATAGGATTACAAAACGTTACACCTGTGCCCCTTCATTGTCAGTTCTTTACACAGCCTTTCAATGGAGATAAGAAGTGGCCATTTCAGCAAACATTGCACAAGCATGGAGCACTTTAGCAAATTATGTCTGATTGAGTTAGTATTGCATGTACGTTAAATGCACAAAAGATTTACTTTCCATGAATGGAATTTAAATACGTCCATGTGTTTAAAAACGTGTGACATTACTATTCAAACCATTGTGACAAATACTGTGCAAATGGAACTGCACAGTTAACAAAAGGCTTGCCATTTTGTTAAACATATTGCAGGACAATTAAATGGAACAGATTGGGAAGCCAATGAGGAACGATGCTCCTTTTGATCTATTAATTTTAAACAAGACAGAGGTGCTTAGAGATGTGCAAGTTAGAGACAACTCGAGTTGTACTGATCATGGTGTAATCACATTTGCCATAAGTTACAAGAAAAGTGCATGTTGTTATGAACTCTAAATTTAAAAAAAGCAAACGTCAATAAGCTGCAATCCATACCGCGTGACACTCAGTGGGACCAAATACAAAGTATTTGCAACACATGGCACAAAAGGCAAGCGGGGAGAGGTTTTAAAGGTGAATAAAACAAGTGCATTAGTCATTGTATTCTATTAGATAATGGGCATAAAAGATCACAGTTAAAACCATTGTGGCTAAATTCTAGTGTAAAAAATAAAGTTAGCAAAAATGGTCTTTATAAAATACAAAGTAGAAGGGACTCCAGATTTACAAGGAATGCATTAGGTGCAAGGAAGCAGACAGGGCAGTTATCATAGAATATGACAAAACCCATTTCTTTACCAAGTAAATAATTCCCAAAAATGTAGTAGTATGAAAGAACAAATGGGCCCTATAACGGATGAAATCAGAAAACCGGTCAAAAGCCCCACGAAAAGGTAGATGTATTCACTGCTTCCCGTCTGACCTATCGTCAAATGACAGCTCTCCCATCCTGAGTGAACGTTATGACGTCCTCCCAGGATCGCAGCTTGTGTGCACCCTAGGGGCCACACTGTGACGCGATCTGTTATCCCCTGTGTCCACCAGACACAGGGGATGACAGATCATGGTACTGGACCACTGCTGCTACCATGTGATCTCTGTGACCAATCACAACAGATTACATTACAGTTGTACACAATGAATGGCTATCATTCATAGCCATTCATTGTGCACTTTTGTGTTGATCTCTGTGATCACATAGTACAGACAAGGCCAATCACAGTGCATCTGTACCATGCAACAGCTGTGGCCAATCACAGCTTCACAATAGCACACACTGGATAAATGTATGCCATTCATAAAAAAAATGATTGCTTATTACAGTGATGATCATGGTTATAAGCAGTCATAATAACAAAAAAAATCTGATCACTTCCCCAGAGTAGTACAGTGCCACTATGGCAACACTGTACTGCCCAGATCACAGTATGAAAAAAAAAGTTTTTATTTTTTTTATATACTGTCAGCAGTCAGTGTACCTGATCACCGTCACACCAGTCATATACAGACACTGTACGTCTCTGGTGACTGTATGAAAAAACATTATTTAATTTCTTCATTTTCTAAAAAAAAAAAAAAAAAAAAAAAAAAGAAAATTAAAAACGTCAATAAACTCACCATGCCTTCTACTATTTAATATGAAGTCAGATTCCCACTCTCTATCCACTAACATGCTCCTTATTCTCTTCATTCTCACATCAGTGTATTCTATCCTCGAATTATCCTTACTCCACCTCTCCTCTCTACACTGCAGCATGCACATATCACCCTCACTCCTACCCTCTCCCTACTACTACATCCATCATCTGCATTTGTTGCACCCACATGCTGACATAAACACCAGGGCCACGAGACATGTGCGCTTATGCACATCCCACTTCCATCTTGCCTTCCTAGCCCTCCTCTGCCTCGTAGTCTCAGGTGACATTTCTCCTAATCCTGGTCCGCCATTCTCCAACTGCAAGCCACATATACAATACCCCTCCTCCTCTGGCAACCATCGCAATCCACTCAGTTTAATTTCTATCCCCATGTTTCCTGAAAGCAGCCCACCAATCTCATGTGCCCTTTGGAACGCCCGTTCCATCTGTAACAAGCTAACATCTGTACATAACCTCTTCATCTCTCATGGCTTTAACATACTCGCCATAACCGAAACCTGGCTTCAAAATTTTGACTCAGCTTCTCCTGCTGCCCTCTCCCTAGGTGGCTTCCATTGGACTCGCTCCCCCAGACCCAACAGACAGAAAGGAGGTGAAGTCGGATTCCTCCCTCCCGCTTTTCTTTCGAGATGCACTGTATTCATCTGTTTTCTCCCATTTCTTTGAGGTTTGCAACAATTTATTGGCCTCCTGGACCAGTATTGTGCTTTCTTGATGACTTTGCTGCCTGGCTACCCCATTTTTCTCCTCTGAAATACTCACCATCATTCTTGGTGACTTCAACATTACTGTCAATGTTAACAGCCCAACTACAGCTAAACTTCTCGACTTAACCTCATCTTTTGACCTAACCCAATGGACACATACTTCCACTCACTCCAATGGTAATACCCTTGACCTTGTATTCTCCCATCTCTGCAACCCTAGCAATCTCACCAACACCCCCTTTCCTCTCTCTGATCACAACCTCATTAGTTTCATTGTATCCTTCCCTCCAAACACCCATGCCTCCAAGCAGCAAAAAATTACTTGTAGAAACCTTTGCCACTTCTCTTTGAACCCTTCTCTTCTCTATTCTGCTACTGACCACCTATATGGCATAATCTCTCTCCTGTCCTGTCCTGGCCTCCTCTGTCTACAATAGTTCACTCTCATCACTCAATGCACTTGCTCCTCTAACCACATGCAGAATCAGGCCCCGACCATTACAACCTGGCAAACTGACAATACTAGAAATCTCAAGAGACATTGCCGTGCTCTTGAACGACTGTGGCGTAAAACCAAATGCCTGCAAGACTTCACCCTATATAAATCTGCCCTTCTAAAATACACTTCCTGCCTCCATGCTGCCAAACAAGCCTACGTTGTCTCTCTTGTTAATACCTTGTCATCCAGTCCCCGTCGGCTCTTCTCAACCTTTAACTCTCTGCTTCGTCCCCCACCCCCTCTACCCACTAACTCACTCACTGCCCAAGAGATTGCCAATCACTTCAAAGACAAGATTGATGCAATTCGTGAGGACACCTCCACTGTGCGTACATCTTCCCCACCCAACATACCTTGCCTAACAGCACGTTCAACACTCTCCTCTTTTGAATTGGCTACTACTGAAGAGGTGACAAAACTTCTCAGATGCCCACCTAACCAATTGTCTCTTGGATCCTGTTCCCTCAACTACTATGGTCACCCTCTTCTATCCTATGCTCCCTAACTCACATCTTCAATCTCTCCCTCTCTAGTGGCACCTTCCCCTCCCCTCTAAAACATGCACAGATCACTCCCATACTTAAAAAGCCCTCACTGGACCCCACCAACCTGAACAACTTAAGACCCATCTCATTGCTCCCATTCACCTTTTTTAGAACACTTAGTCTACAACCGTCTTAGCTCCTACCTCAGTGAAAATAACCTTCTTGACCCCTTACAGTCTGGCTTTCGCTCGCAGCACTCCACAGAAACTGCCTTACTAAAACTCAATAACTGCTAAAACCAACAGCCAGTACTCCATACTCCTACTACTTGACCTCTCTGCGGCCTTTGATACTGTTGACCACCCGCTCCTTCTCAATAAACTACATTCCCTTGGCTTCCGAGATTCTGCTCTATCCTGGTTCTCTGCCTATCTATCACAGCGCTCCTTCAGTGTCACCTACAACTCTGGCTCCTCCTCTCCATTGCCCCTTTCTGTGGGGGTCCCTCAAGGCTCTGTTCTTGGACCCCTTCTCTTCTCTATCTACACCTCCTCCCTTGGTCACTTGATAACTGCCCACGGCATCCTATACCCCTTATACAAAGATGACACCCAAATCTATCGGTCTACTCCTCACCTCACTCCTTCAGTCTCCTCTCACATTACTAACTTACTAACTGACATATCAGCATGGATGTTGCACCACTTCCTTAAACTAAATCTCTCTAAAACTGAGCTATTAATTATTCCCCCATGCCTGTGCCCCCCTCCACGACTTTTCCATCAAAATCAACAATGCAACTATCAGTCTCTCCCCTCACGCCAGGGTACTAGGTGTAATCCTAGACTCTGACTTGTCATTTCAGCCTCAAGTCCAATCATTGTCAAAAGTTTGTAGAATTCACCTCCGTAGCATCTCTAAAATTCACCCCTTTTTAACAAATGAAACCACCAAGCTCCTCATTCACTCCCTGGTTATCTCTCGCCTTGACTATTGCAACTACCTTCTCATTGGCCTGCCTTTCCATAGGCTATCCCCTCTTCAGTCTGTCGTGAATGCTGTTGCCAGACTTATACACCTTACCAACTGCTCAGTGTCTGCCAACCCTCTCCTCCAATCCCTACACTGGCTTCCAATCACCCAGCAAATTAAATTCAAAATACTAACCACAGCATACAAAGCCATTCAGAACTCTGCCCCGAGCTACATCACCAATCTTGTCTCCAAATATCACCCAAATTGTCCTCTCCGCTCTTCTTAGGACCTCCTACTCTCAAGCTCTCTCATCCCCTCCTCCCATGCTCGTCTTCAGGATTTTTACAGAGCCTCTCCCATCCTCTGGAATTCGCTACCTCAACCTGCCCGGCAATCCCCTACTCTTGCTACCTTCAGGCGATCCCTGAAAACTCATCTCTTCAGGGACGCCTATCACATCTCCAACTAATTTTTTACCACTTTCATCTGCTCATTCCCCACAGTTACAACCTTTTGTATCACCTGCCCTACCCTATTAGATTGTAAGCTCTTCTGAGCAGGGCCGTCTTAATCCTTTTGCATTTTATTGTATTGTAACTGTATTGTCCTCATTTTAAAACGCTGCGTAAACTGTTGACGCCATATAAATCCTGTAGAATAATAATACTAAATTCCTTGAACTATCTACTTTCCAAAAAGGGCTCATATGGGGAGTCCTGGCATTTTAGGGCCTCAAGAAATGAGAGAGGCCATCAGTACATCAGAACTGATCAATTTAAGTATACATGCAATAGTTTGTGGTATAGAGTCCTATTTTCCTATAGACTAAATATAATACATTGATTTGGGTTATTTTTACCAAAGAAAGTAGCAGAATACATTTTGGCCTAAATGTATGTAGAAAGGTTATTTGCAAAATTATAACAAGAGTTTCAGGAATTTTTTTTTTATTTAGCAAAAAATAAAAGACACTGTTGGGATTAAATGCCACCAAAAGGAAGCCCTCTCAAAAAATGCTAAAAATGTAATTTGGGTACAGTGTTGTATGACTAATTGTTACTGTGCTGAAATCTGAAAATTTGGGTAGGAAGGGGGTGAAAGTGTCTGGTATTGAGGTGGTTAAATAATTTTTCTCTTCAGTTTTCACAAATGAAAAAGATGGATTTGATAGTCTTAACAATAATTTTAATGAGGTCTTACTGAAGGTGCCACTGTGGTTACCTGAAAAACAGGTACAAAAGAGACCAGAAAAACTTAATGTAAACAAATCACCCAGTCCAGATGGCTTACACCTGTGAGGCCTTGGGGAATTTAGTGCAGTTATAGCCAAGCTGCTATTACTTGAGATGTATACCAGGAAACTAAAGACCAGTCAGCCTAACATCATCAATAGTATGTAATGCATTTGAGTTAACTCTATACAGAAATGTACCTTTTCATAAGGGTATCATAAGTGACCACCAGCATGAAGTTATGAAAGAACGCTTGTGACAGACGGCCTGGAACCCTGCCTGGGTGCCTCCTGCCCAACAAACCCTTCCAGCAGACTGATAGCTAATACCAGCCCTTTACTCCAAGCATCATACACCGACAAAATGTTCAGGTAAAAACCACAGTACTGACTTTGTTGAACATAAATACAGGTTTTTATACACTTCAAAACAATAGTGCAGTCACCACATGAACAATAAAAACAAATATTACACATTGGGTAAGCATCGCACAATGGTTAGGTAATAAGGTAAAGTTAATAAATTTATATAGTGATCTTGCACAAAAAATATCATAAATATCACTGTAATAAAGATTGTTATAAAATACCCAATAAATAAATCACTAAAAAAAAAGAATAACTCCACGTGGAGTAAATAGTGAATATGGTATACAATGTGCAAAAAAATTACAACAAAATTGTCCAAAATTATGCAAGTGAATAAATATAATTGTGCAAAATTGCAATGAAGTGTCCAAGAAATTTCTGAAATTACGTGAAGTAATAATCCATCACAGAAATAAAAATGATTTAAAATGAATAAATACAAAAAATATAAATAAATAGAGGCTAAAAGTCCTCTAAATTGGTGAATAAGGTGTTAAAACTTCTGCCGTCTTCACAGATTGCTGGATCCAATAGGGCTGATGTTGGATGAATATAAACACTTAAAAATGTCCATGTATGTTCCTAGGTGTTTTGTGAATGGCCTCTTAGTGCTAAAGTCTCCCAAAACTCTCACCTTAATTATGGAAGTAAATTGCATCCATAATGATCAAGGATCTCCACTGCAATCTATGGGCACTTCTTTAGGGTATATGCACTGTGTCTGGGCTCTCAGGTATTCCTCCAACAGACCAGGTGATCCGCTCAAATACCCCAATTTATTCAGAGAAAATACCACTCCTCATATGTGAGGGTTGACTCTTCAGGTGGGGGCTTTTTGTTTTTCCACTACCGTGGGGTTCCTTAGTTTATCCTACCTCTATATAGGGAGATGGGCTTTTAGATTTACTTCGCTTTAAGGTTGATGATCCAACAGGACGTGAAAGGGCATCTATCAACTGCAGATGATCTCTAGATCATAAGAATGACGCATTCTAACGAATGAGGTAAGTAAATGCCTGATGCCTCTGTGTGTCTCCTGACCTCCAAGATGGATGGATCCGACAGCTCCCGGCTCAGCGTCCCCACACCGCTCTCTCTGGACTGTGACTCCACACTGAAAGTGTACTCCACAAGGGACAAGGCATTTCCCTGTTTTGCCTTGTGACATGAAAGAGATCCACTGCTCCCTGTAATCGGGAGCAGTGATCGCTGTTATGTCAGTGGTAGCCTATCCTCCCTACAGTTAGAACACCTCCCTAGGACACACTTAACCCCTTGATTACCCCCTAGTGTTTAACCCCTTCCCTGCCAGTGTCATTTACAGTTATCAGTGCATTTTTATAGCACTGATCGCTGTATAAATGACAATGGTCCCAAAAGTGTCCGATGTGTCCGCCATAATGTTGCAGTCACGATATTTAAAAAAAAATATAAATTTTTATATATATATATATATATATATATATATATATATATATAATAAAAATGCCATACATCTATCCCCTATTTTGTAGACGCTATAACTTTTGTGCAAAAAAATCATTATACGCTTATTGCAAATTTTTTTTTTTTACCAAAAATATGTAGCTCTTTTTTGTTTATAGCACAAAAAATAAAAACCGCAGAGGTGATCAAATACCACCAAAAGAAAGCTCTATCTAAAAAAAAAGATGTCCATTTAGTTTGGTGACAACGTCGCACGACCGTGCAATTGGCAGTTAAAGCGACGCAGTGCCGAATCGCAAAAAATTGCTCTGGTCAGGAAGGGGGTAAAATCTTCCTGGGCCGATGTGGTTAAAATAGAAATTAAAGGCAAAACATGTTTGTATAGATATAAAACATTAAAAACACCTTTTTTCCCCCCGTGATCACATTCCCTCTGTTCTCAGCTGCATAAGAGTTGGGTGGAAGAGAAGCAGCAGGACACTGAGCTTCCCGGTGACAGGCTGTGTGTGGGGGGGTGTCAGGACATGTCTGATTATTGGAGGAAAGCACACTGAGTTCCCAGCATAGCTAGAGAACTGACCACAGGGTGCTCTCCTGCTTAATGTTGTCAGTTTTTCATAGGAAAGCAAGGGGACTAGCAGGAACACCAGGGATTTCACACAAAGGAAGCAATACAAAGAGAACAGGACACTTTCTCATACAAGTACATGGTACAGCAAGCACGTATCAGGAATACGAAATGTTGGGGTAACAAACTCTTTAACAGTAAACCTGTAACGCCTTAATAAACAATGACATGCTAATACTTGCAGTGCCGCTCTAAGCCAAAAAGAAAGTGTATATAGTCCCGCTGGTACTCAGGAATGGTGTGCTGGTGACAAATATCACCATCCAGTAATGTATTGCATACTTGAAAAAAAATTACTGCTCAACCCTATCCAGTCTGTGGTTAACAAATAATAGCTGGCCTCAGCCTTGCACCACTCCACACGCCATGTCCTCTGACATGTTTCGCCCAACCCACCGGTTTACTCATAAAGGTGAATGGCAGAGGCAGAATGGAAGAACTTATGCATCACTGGCCGTGAAAATGAGAAGGTGAACATGTGCAATGACTAAGGGGATGAGGTGAATAAATGAGAAATAGGGGAAATACATCGAAAACTGAAAGGAAAGCTGACAATATGTGACAAGTAAGATAAAAAATAAAGCGTGAGTGTTGGGGAATAATGCTGAAAATTATTGGAAAATGTGAAATAAGGTTTAAAAATGAAAGAAGTGAAAAATCTTTTAGTGAGAATAGAGAATACAAATTAATAGATGATCATAAAGAAATGTAATGTAGTGATGACTGGAAAAACAAAATTGATGAGTAATGAGTAAACTAATAAAAATATGCTGTATGGTCAAAATGAGAAGAAGTGTGTATGATTTTTGGTTGTTGTAAAGCAATGTGTAAAAGTAAGGTCTTTTGAAAAAAAAAAAAAAAAAATGAATAAAAATAGGATGAAAAAGAAAAATAATTTTTTAATGAAATTTAAAAGACAAATAAAAGTGATCGTGAACTACTGAAAATTGAATTGCAATCTCCAATAAACAACATTTGCAGCTTGATCATCCTGTTCAAGGAACATCATGAAGGGTGGCAGAAAGGAAGTCCTAAACATATTCCAGGAAAACAACAAAAATACCTATAATGGACAGAACATGCCTTCATATCTACTGTAAGATATATTATATATATATATCATAAATTAAAGTCTATACCATAGTTTGTAGATGATATAAATTTTGCGCAAATCAATCAATATACGCTTATTGGGATTTTTTATGAAAGACATGTGGCTGAATACATTCTGGTACAACATTTATGACAAAATTTGAGCTTAAGTTTGCTAAGTTTTTATAACAAAAAGTAAAAAAAAGGATGTTTTTTTTTTCAAAATGTTCGTTTTTTTCATTTATATCGCAAAAAATAAAAATCACAGTGGTGATCAACTACCACCAAAAGAAAGCTCTATTTGTGTGAAAAAAAGTTAAACAATTTTGTTTGAGTACAGCGTTGCATGGCTGCGCAATTATCAGTTAACCTAGCGCAGTGTCAGATAGCAAAAAATGCTCTGGTCAGGAAGGGAGTAAAACCTTCCGGAGGTCAAGTGGTTAATTTCAGCTCCCACCAGCCCCTCCTTAAATACTTACCTGGGCCTGAACTCGATCCAGTGCTGTATCCATCTGAAGCAGCGCTGCACTTCTTTCTCATCTTTCACAGGAGACTTAGCAGCAGCGGGAGCCATTGGGGAGAAGCAGTGCTAGATTGGTGAATCTATGCAGGACAGGGCCAGGGATCAGCTCTGTAAAGTAACAAGAGCTGCCTTTTTTTTTTTGCCCTAACTGGAAGGAGAAAATGATCTTTGCCTGGAGATACACTTTTAGAAATGATAATGAAAACAACACGTATGTAATAAATGAGATTACTTTTCAGTTTATTCCAACTGACAAAAAGTATATTTTTGTTATATTTGAGATACTTATCAGTCTCTTTTGTTCATTTATAATAAAACATAAGCACGGTTGATGCATTAATTTGCTTTCATTATCTGTTCAATCCATTTGATAAAGCGAGACACCCGTACGTATACACCTGGCTTCATGGGCTGAGCACAGCCAAGACCCCACGAGGTTACTCCTTGTAAAACATACTTTTCCCCATCAAAACAAGACAAAGGTCCTCCACTGTCACCCTGTAAGAAAGAAAAAATACTTGCAATTTATGTAAACATTTAGATGTAAAAATTGTTTCTATGAAGAAGTGTGACCTCTCTTTCTTGTCATGCAGGAGCTTTTCCAGTCCCTTCCCCAATTGTTTGGGCTTTGGAGGGTCGAGAAGATGCAGCTACAAAATGCACAAATCTGGCATTTGGGTGAAACCAAAACAAACAATGCTTCTGTCTAAATCAGTGGTTCTCAACCTTTCTAGTGCTGTGACCCCTTGATAAAATTTCCCAAGTTGTGGGGACCCCTAAGAGTAAAATTATTTTTGTAGCATGGGTTGTCAGCACCCAAGGCAAGACAAGTAATTTGCGCCCCTAACCCATTTAGCGCTCCCTGAGTCCCTTCCACTCGTACAGTATTAAAACCCTTATGGTACATTTTAGCATGTACCACTTCTTTCTCTTTGTTCTCCTTTCTTTCCCTTTTATCTCTCTCTATCCTTATTTCTTGTTTTTTTTTCCCCCCCATCCCGCTCTCTAACTGTCTTTCTTGTTCTTTCTCCTATTCTTCCTCCCCCTCTTTTCCTCTCCCTTCCATGTATTATCTATTTTTATTCCTTCTCTTGGAGGGGTGGGGGGAATGGGAAGAGTGGCAGTGCTGGGGGAAGTTTTGATCAACCGACTTAGGTGTTCTTGATAAAGGTCATCCGCTGATCTGAGAACCATGGTGGGGACTTTTAATGGCAACTATAATCACAGGTAGTGTTACTCACTGTGTCTCCTGCTTCACTGTGTCTCCGACTTTGTGGTGTTTCGTAGCAGTGACACCTATGCCAAAATCAGGAGATAGGGTCTCCTCCAGCCCCGCCCACTTCACATTCCTCACCAGTTAGCTGACCTCTGGTCTCTGCCCCCCAGCCATGCCGTGAACTGAATGGATGGGCACGAAGAGGGTGAGTGGGCGGCCACGGGCTGCAAGAATAGCCCAGCCTGGCGGCCACAGGCTCCAGGGACAGCCCTGCTGGGCGGCCGCAAAAAGGCTGGGAGAGTGGTGAGGGCTTCAGGGACAGCCTAGGATTCGGTGACCCCTGGCAAATCATCATTTGACCCCCAGGTTGAGAACCACTGGTCTAAAAATAGTACTTTGTTTAAAAAAAAAAAAAATCTGAGTTTAGTCCACCAAGCAGGGGTTTCTGCTGTTTACCAGGGGCTTTAGCTCTCTTGGTTGTAAATCCAAAAGTTGAAAACACAAGAACTACCGAACTTGTGTACATCCACTGGTGTTTAGTTTGTGAAGTATCTGAATAATTCTGCATGTTGCAAATGATCACTAGGGATTATATGAACTAAAGCTGTGTACAATTCTTCCAATGGTCCTCATTTCAAACCTGTGACATTTTTATGTTCACATGGGTGCTGGATGAAAATGGCACCTACATTGTTTTGGCCAGTGTTCAAGCAGTCCTTTTCCAGCAAGCCCAATGCTATTGAGGTGAATGTCGAACGCTGCTTGCAGTGTTTAGGTTGGTACAATGCAACAAAATGCCATATTAAATTGGAAGTGTATACTAAAACCTCTTAGTTCACAGTACACCTTCCCTACCCAATGTTTGGATGTTGTTTTGTCAGGCACCTATAACTACATATGACAATTTGGGACTTTTTATTGGATTATCTGCATAATTTTCACCAAACTTGATGATTTTTTTAAAATTTAATGTTGTAAGTAATATTTGTTGTAAGTAATTTATGCATACTGTATATGCAACACTGAGATTAATGTTATTTTCCTTTTTTGCTTTTAAAGGAAGGTAAATTACAGTTGTCATTTTGTAAATACGTTACATTGCACCAATTACAGGGCATCCAAAGCTGGCTATATATACCTGTATGGTTCAGTTTTCTCATTCACTCAACGGGCTAAATGAAAAAAAAAAAAAAAAAAAAAAACCTGAACCGATTCCCCCATCCAAACATTAGGGGGGGGGGGGGGAAAATGGGGAATCCGCCTCACTGTGCTATTGTATTCTGACGGCAGGGGTACTACCCTGCTGTAAAAGTACATAGATCAGCCATTGATTGAGTGGACAGTTGAAAAAAGTTGATCGATAGATTGACGTCTGTTCAACTGCAGTGACCACATATGGATTATAATTCCGCCAGTCCCTGCTGAACCATTTGATCTTCAATCCATCTATTGTCACCTTAAAGTGATTCTAAAGCCTTGGTTTAATGCATTCCCTGCAATAAGGTAAAACACCCCATTAATTCCCATCACCCCCAAACACCTACCTGAGCCTGTCAGCGTTCCAGCTTTAGGTCTTCTCTTCCCTGTCTTCCTCTTCTCACATAGACTCGTGCAGCAGCGGGGGAGCCATTGGCTCCCACTGCTGCACTGTGTTTGTCCATAGATGTACACAGCGTGGCTCAGGAGCAAGCTTGCAGGTGTGCCCCCATGGCAAGCGGCTTGCTATGGGGGCACACTGAGAAGAGGAGGAGCCTGGAACATTGGCAGGGGCCCTCAGAAGAGGAGGTTCAGGGCTGATCTGTGGAAAACTATTTCACAAAGCAAGTAGATTTTATGAAAAAAAAAAAAAAAAAAAAAAAAAAGGGGGCCATTTACAATTACTTTACCTGAGCAAAGGTTAGATTATCTTACCTGACAACTGTCAATTCCTCCATGGATGTTGCCAGCACACAGCTCCCTGCTTGTCACTTTGTTATTAAGGTATTCCGGGCTGTTACATACTTTATTTTCAATGACAGGGAAACCAGCTTCTTTAAGCACTCCTGCTTTACCAGTGCCTGGAATAAATTACAAATTTGTTAGCAGACTTGCTAAAACAATTTAAACCATACAGGTCCAAAACACCATTTACCCGAGTTTCATGCCAACATCATGCATACAATGCCCTGTCTAACACTAGGTCCACACCTATGCATTTTTAGTGCGTTTTGCAGAAATGCACTAAAGTCCATTTAACATAGTTTCCTATGGTACTGGTTCACATTGTGTTTTTCAGCTGATGCATTTTTGGAAAAGGGTCAGGGACTTTTTTCCCGCAGCAGATTGCATTTTGCGTGTAATAGACTTCAATGGACCCACACTAAAAACGCAAGTGTTGCGTTTTTGCATGCATTTTTTTTTTTTCTCCATAACAAACTGTAAATAGCTGGTTAAGGAGTAGGCCGGGAAGCAATGCATTATGCACAGAGTTTAGGGTTGGATTTTGAGGGAAACCCCCACGCCAAATGTAAAAGAAAATTGCATGCGATCCCCCAAAATCCATACCAAACCCTTATCCAAGTACGCAGCCTGTCAGGTCAGGAAAGGGGGGGCGAGTGAGTGCCCCCCCCCCATTCCTGAACCATACAAGGCTACATGCCCTCCACATGGGGGGTGCTTTGGGCAGGGGGTGCTCTGCCCCCCAAGGCAGCTTGTCCCTATGTTGATGGGGACAAGGGCCTCTTCCCCACAACCCCGGCCGGTGGTTGTGGGAATCTGTGAGCAGGGGACTGGAATCTGGAAGCCCCCCCATGTGAATGAGTATGTGGTACATAGCACCTCTACTCATTCACAAAAAAAAAAAAAAAATGAATATAATATATATATATATATATATATATATAGGCAGTTTTTGACAGGTCCTTTTTTTCAAACAACAATGTCCCGTAGATCCATCATCAAGCACTGCCCCAAAGCACCCCCCCCTGTTGAGGGCATGTGTTCAGGAGGGAGGCGCTCGCTTGTCCCCTTCCTTTCCTGACCTGCTTGGCTGAATGCTCGGATAAGGGTCTGGTATGGATTTTGGGGGGGACCCCATGACAATTTTTTTACATTTTAGCATGGGGTTCCCCTCAAAATCCATACCAGACACAAAGGGCTTGGTAAGGTTGGGGGGACCCCATACCGTTTTTTTTCTCAATGCATCAACCGCAGCTGTATGCATGTGAACCTAGGGTAAAAGAGTATACATAAAGTGTAACCGCGCTATGTGTGACCTTATAAATATCTCTAAAACAAAAATCCCAAAATTTCATATAATTAAAATTTTAAATTCTATAATCAAGGTATCGTGGACTCAAAAATTCATCAATAGAACATCAGTAAATGGATAAATAAACATACATGTGCAAAAATATGTAACAAATATTGTGACATTGGGGGATGTCTAGCTCAGTGATAGATGCGTGTGAGTTCACAGCCAACAGGAACTAAGGTTTAAGGGCATGGTAGCCCACTTTTATTAAAAGTAACATAAAGATGAAAGTTCACACACATGTTTGGTTTCCCACACAGGGGTTCTTCTCCCAAAGACATGAAAAATGCCAATCCACCTGGCTCTTAAGGCTCGCTCAGCCTTGGGCGCAGTTCCTTGCTGCACAGGCCCACTCCTGGCCTTTAGGAAGGGGCTCTCCTGACACTCCAGGCTTCCACACTCCTCCAAGACTCACGATCCCCTCGACTCTCTCTTCCAGTTGTCTCAGCTATGGTCTCCCCAACTCTCTCAGTCCACTGACCTGGAACATCTTCCACATGGAATACTGTCTCAAGGATGTTGCCTGGGTTCTTAAACGGTAGCACACCTCCTTCCTGTCTGCAGCAACTGCTCCAACACCAACTCCTTTCCCACACACACTGAGCTATGCTCAGCTCTGCCTTATAACGAGTGTGTGCACCTGGACACACACACTCAACCTGCAGAGCTTCTGGAAAACCTGGACACATGACTGAAGACTCCATCCCTCCCAATGCTCTTTGAAGTCTTCAAGTTTCCAGCCCCAATCCAGAGACTTACAAAATCCAGAGAAAACTTAAAGCATAGTTTTCTCTTCTCACCGATCTTTTACTGGAACTTCTCAAATTGCTTCTTTGAGAGTCCTGTGTCCATTTTACACACATTTTCACTAAGACAGGGGCTCTCACTCTCACAATATATATACATGTGCCGATTCAAATATCAAATTCATAAAGTCCACGCAGAACTGAAAGAATTCTTACTGTCCAAAAAAATCAAAGTTCATATCAAGTGTGTATGTGCAGTTCATAAATGGTGTGTTTTAACCAAACCTGCTGTGGTGCAAAAGAAATGTTCCAAAGTACCATCCATACTCTTCTGTAACCACAAAGCACCACGTGACTGTTCCCTCAGCACACAACATAAAAAAATAAGATTGTACTAGATTCAAAAGATGGTAATGTCACACTGTTCAATCACACACACAAACTATCCAGCCTGGTGAAAAATCCTCCCCAGCATATTACAGGTTAATCTTTATCGTCCAGTTCCACCATCATCTCTCATACATGTATAAAGGCGGGAAGAGAAGTGCCCATAGTGCAAAATGCTTCAAATTTATTCAATATCCATGAGTAATGCACTTACAATAGATGAGTGTCAGTCCGACACCAAGGAATCAACGCTTAATCTCTGTAAGCACTGTTGGCCCCATCCGTGTCTCTGAGCCACGTACAGACAGGCTGTGCGGGATGATGTTACAATTATGTCCACTCGCAGCTCAGAGACACTCAGTGCTCCAACAGTGGGAGGATCTTAAAGGGGCATTATTAAATAAAACCATGCATGTGTAAAGCAAAAGGGTGGCTGGGGTCGGGAATGTGCTACACAAAATGTAAAAGGATTAAAGTGGTTGTAATGTCAGAAGGTTTTTCATCTTAATGCAGTCTATGCATTGAGATAAAAACCACCTGTGTGCAGCAGCACCCCTAATACTTACCTGAGCCAATCTCGACCCAGCAATGTTGCAGGAGTGTCTCGGCTGCCAGGGAAAAAACTGAGACTTTAGTATCACTTTAAGGAGTGCACTATGCACAGGGTTTAGAAGTGTATTACACACAGGGTGCAGGGTTCAGGATTGTATTACACACAGGGTGCAGGGTTCAGGATTGCGTTACACACAGGGTGCAGGGCTCAGGATTGCATTACACACAGGGTGCAGGGCTCAGGATTTCTTTACACACAGGGTGCAGGGTTCAGGGGTGCATTACACACAGAGTGCAGAGTTCAGGAGTGCGTAATGCACAGAGTGCAGGGTTCAGCCCCATCCACATCTAACTTTTAAACCCCTCCTCAACTCTAAACTCTTCACCCTCCCACCTCTACACACAACCCCCTCTTCACTGCTCTCATCTTTAGTTCCCCCTATCTTTTACATGTTTACCTTTCTGAAAAACACCACTCAGCAGTATTAACTGCTCAATATGAGATGAGCATGTGCCTTATCCATAGTTGGCGGTGGGCAGTATTGGTAGCTCAGTGATAGCATTGAGCTGTGCATGATACACCCATAGTTTTTTGGAAAATCTTTCTTTATCCTTACCGGTTTTGCTTTATTGTTGGTTGTATCATTTCTGTCTAGAAATCCAGCTGACATTAATGTATGGCTAAATCTAATCTCCTGTAAAATAAGTTTCTTGTTTGTGGCTTATTTGTTCATGGACGTAATGTCATTGTTCAGTATGCTATATCAGAAAACTACCATCTGTTGCATCAGTTGTTGCTAAGTTTTTCAGCTTTTTTAGCTTTTCCATCAGCTTTTATTTCTTTTTTTTAGTTATTATTTACTTATTATTATTTTTTTGTTAGGGTTAGAGTTAGGGTTAGGTTAGGATTAGGAGTTGGGGTTAGGGTTAGGAATAGGGGTTAATATTTTATTGTCTTATTAGTATAAAAAATAATAATAAACACCCTAACACAAAATAAATAAATAAATTATTATTATTTATATTATTATTGTTATTATTATTTTTGTTTTTATGTTTGGGTTTTTTTATTATTATTAATAATAATAATAATAATAATAAAGTATTTAATATATTTTTTAAGATTTGAAGTTATTTATTTTGTATTACATATTATTAATTTATTTTATTTATTTATGATGATTTTTAATTTGTGTATTTATTCTACATTTATTTATTCATATATTACAATTTTTTTTTACCTTTTTGCATTTGAGCAGAAAATCATGTACAAACACGTGACAAAATGCACAAAAATTCTTCCAATCAATTCTATGTGAATAAAAACGTGCCAAAAACATGCAAATCTAATCAATTTGAGCTACAAAAAAAGCTCCAGAACTTGGAGGTGTGAATGGGGCCTTAGAGCAAACAGCAATGTTGTATATTTTTATGTGATCTCAGTAAAATGTGTAATAGAACAGCATTGAGATTTAATATGCTAATCATACATCGGTCTTACCTTGTGTCTCGCCCCATCCTGTTACATAACATTCAGACTTGTCAGGCACCACATAATTTTCAGGTGGTAGGCAAGCAGGGAGAACTTCATCTGTGATTAAAGCTGGGCTATAAAATAAACATATGAGCTGATTTATCTACCAATAGACAATTTGAAAATTTATAAGAAAAATCGAATCTTAGCAATACTTATAGATATAGGCTAATCGAAATGCCAATTTATTATTTAACACTGATCAGTACAATTCACGCAAGGTTGAGATTCACAAACATTTGGCATTTCTTTCAACCCCCCAGTGGTTTCAAAAAATAAATAAAACTGACAGATTGCTGTACCAACACAGTTGGTGCGACAATCTCCTCTCCGTGCTGTTGTATTCTTAATGGAGGATTTCCCCCTTGCCAGAATATACTGATCAACACTCGCAGCCAATGGCTGCAAGCACTGATCAGATGCTGGTTTTTGAGCATGTCCCTTCGACAAAAGCCGATCGTTAGACCAGCTTCTGTCTAACAGACTGCTGTACACACTGACCAAAAGTCAGTCACATACAAAAAACATATCCTACACTCTCCTCTGGGTTTGCTGGTTAAAAAGTAGAACGCAGCACCCATTTTCATGGCATGATATTGCCATAGCAAATAGCTGTCCTGGAATTAAAGAATTTGTGTCATCCCTCGGCTACAGTTTTTCAACCACATTTGGACAGGAGCAACAATGAGCCTGAAATGTCAGCTAGAAGTCACTTGAAGGTTATATGGGCTGTGCGAGGAATTGGCTAGGTAGACACTGGGACTGGTGGATACCATTCATTTAGAAATTGCAATTATTACAGATACACTGTAGTGCTAGCATTATGCAATAACAGCAGTAGCACTGCCATCTGGCAGGAACAGTGTGTGTTCTTAATTATGTTAATATGTACTCTGTCTCAGACAAAGAAACTCGGCTGCAGGCAGAAATTGCCAGGTGAATGTAGAAGGCATCTACGATCGAAGCATGGTTCATTTTGATAAAGTTCAGGCAGTCACCATTGCCTGTGCATATACAGATGCATCTGTCATTCACCACCCCTGCAGCTGCGTTGAATACCATTTCTGATAAGACATTTGCAGAAAGCAGGCCAGCACCTCCAGCACGTTTTTCAAGCTCTGGCCACTTATCCATCTTAGACACCCAGTAGTCCTTTTTGACCTCTGAAGATGTTGGTGTCCAAACTAATACCAATATACTCGTTGACCGTCATAAAAAAAAACTGTGCATTTGAGTGCTATGGAGTGAAGAAACTTTGCAACACCTCTTTTAGATGCTCTGATGCGAACGGTTGCAACAGGTAACAGAGGCTTTTCTGCCATCATCAAAAAAAGGTTTGTACAAGCTCCCTAAAAACACCTCCTCATAGTGACGAATTTTGTCTTCCCTCTCATGTGGTGGGATGGCAATTGGCTATTTTTGTAGCTTAGGCCTGAGAGCCAGGCAGAAAGCCCTTGAAGGGATCTTGCTCAGAAATTAGACCTCAGATTAGAGGCAAAAGGCCCTTAAAGTTGTCTCCAAAAAATTAACAAAAAAAAACAACTTTTTTTTGGCCTCAGGGAGGGGAGGTGACCCATGGTGGCTCATCCACTCTAATAAATCGTCAATAGGCTATGGTTGAAAGGGATGGCCAACACTGTGTGTAAGAAATGGCAAGCATGTCTGGTCTCTTGCTAAAAGATGAAAAAACCCTCTAATGGGACTTTGTCGGCAACTGAAGAAGTACACACACAAATCAACTTTTTTAACAGCTACAGAAACCCACATCTTTATACTTATTAAAACATCCACCACATAACCTGTGTTACTTTAAAAAGAGCTTTAGAGAATATACAGTATATCCATAAAAGTGTCTAGATCACATATCCTGCACTTGGCATTTGTGGTACACCCAGTTGCAGTCTGCTGTAAAATATGTCATTTTTGCAGTGAGTCTTTCAACTGGCAACATCCAATGTGTTTCGAATAATAACTATAACACATTCTTCATCAGGGAAGATAATACCACAGCAGTAAGTAATTGTGATCTGCCCATAAAACCAATGAGATCATCCACCAGGTGGACCCACCAGGCAGGAGAGGAGAGGACAAGAATGCATGTAGCGGAGCCCTCAGGAGACCATGGGGCATTCAGCCATTCTCAGTAATAGACTTTGTGACTCTTAGGCCCCTTTTTACACTTGCAGGACTCATCCTGCGACTTGGGACTGCAAGTCGCATGGCAAGTCATACCCCATGATTTCCAATGAGTACCGTTCATATCTGTGTGACTTCAAAGTAGTCCCTACGCTACTTTGGTCTGACTTTGATGCAACTTGAGGTCCATAGACCTCAAGATTACACAGGCATTGCTTCTAGTTGCATCAAAATTGCACGGTTTTTAGGTCGCACAAGTGTGAAAGGGGCCTTAACCTACTTTTAACCAGACATTGTTGGACCGAGAGGAGAGCTGGTTGAAAGCGGATGCTGTGCAGAAGAGACAGGCGACAACAGCTGGGAAGTAAAAAGTGTACTAAAGCGCTGATATGAACTAGTAAATAAATAAATAAGTGACAAATACTAGAAGATGACCAAATAATATAGCTGCAATTATTGTGTATGTGAACTGATATCACACAAAAAGTGTTGTATATATTCAAAATGTATAATGCGCTAATATTAACCTCCCAAAATAACACAGTGTGATCTCTTAATGATTAATCAGTGAATCATGTGCAAAATAATCAAATAGAGCCTATTATAAATAACATAACATCCTTCACCATAACAAAATCCTATAACTAAATAACAATATGATAATAAATTATTGAACACAATTATAAAGAGAAAATTAAGATAAGATATATTAATGTGATGAACCACAGTGCATAGTATCTCAATAGGACAGCATACTGCTGTGAAAAATATAATGTCTTTGGTGATTTGATGAATATAGACAGGTTTCAATGAGTAATCCCCAGTGATAGTGCTCATATATTCAGCTGCTCAATAGCATGGGCTGGCTTCTGGCTTTCAAAGAACTTCCGCATTATGAAACAACAAAGAAAGAAAGACCATTGCGCAGGCAGTGTGATATGTAATCCCTATATAATAAGGGTAAAAAATTTCACTCACACTTTTCAGCAGAATAAATCACATATGATAAGGTCAGATGCATACAGCTAACAGCTGGGATCTCCTCACACGCCAACAGTGTACACAAAGCACTGCTCGTCACTGGCTCCTCCCAACCGGTTTTATCACTAGACACGTGACTTTTGAAAAAGTCACGTGTCTAGTGATGAAACCGGTCGGGAGGAGCCAGTGACGAGTGTGTGTGTATACTGTGTGTGTTTGTGTATATATGTGTTTATATATATATATATATGTGTGTATATTTATTTATATATATATATATATATATATATATATATATATATATATATATATATATATATATATCAGCATCTCACAAAAGTGAGTACACCCTTCTCATTTTTGTAAATATTTTATTATATCTTTTCATGTGACAACACTAAACAAATGACACTTTGCTACAATGTAAAGTAGTGAGTGTAAATCTTGTATAACAGTGTAAATTTGCTGTCCCCTTGAAATAACTCAACCCACAGCCATTAATGTCTAAACCGCTGGCAACAAAAGTGAGTACACCCCTAAGTGAAAATGTCCAAATTGTGCCCAATTAGCCATTTTCCCTCTCCGGTGTCATGTGACTCGTTAGTGTTACAAGGTCTCAGGTGTGGATGGGGAGCAGGTGTGTTAAATTTGGTGTTATCGCTATCACTCTCTCATACTGATCACTGGAAGTTCAACATGGCACCTCATGGCAAAGAACTCTTTGAGGATCTGAAATAAAAAGAATTGTTGCTCTACATAAAGATGGCCTAGGTTATAAGAAGATTGCCAAGACCCTGAAACTGAGCTGCAGCACGGTGGCCAACAGTTTAACAGGACAGGTTCCACTCAGAACAGGCCTCGCTATGGTTGACCAAGGAAGTTGAATGCACGTGCTCAGCATCAAATTCAGGGGTTGTCTTTGGGAAAAAGACATATGAGTGCTGCCAGCATTGCTGTAGAGGTTGAATGGGTGAGGGGGTCAGCCTGTCAGTGCTCAGACCATATGCCGCACACTGCATCAAATTGGTCTGCATGGCTGTCGTTCCAGAAGGAAGCCTCTTTTAAAGATGATGCACAAGAAAAAGCCAGCAAACAGTTTGCTGAAGACAAGCAGACTAAGGACATGGATTACTGGAAGATAAACTCATTTGGTTCAGATGGTGTCAAGCGTGTGTGGCGTGAACCAGGTGAGGAGTACAAAGACAAGTGTGTCTTGCCTACAATCAAGCATGGTGGTGGGGGTGTCATGGTCTGGGGCTTTATAAGTGCTGCCGGCACTGGGGAGCTACAGTTCATTAAGGGAACCATGAATGCCAACATGTACTGTGACATACTGCAGCAGAGCATGATCCCCTCCTTTCAGAGACTGGGCCGCAGGGCAGTATTCCAACATCATAAGGACCCCAAACACACCTCCAAGATGACCACTGCTTTGCTAAAGAAGTTGAGGGTAAAGGTGATGGACTGGTCAAGCATGTCTCCAGACCTAAACCCTATTGAGCATCTGTAGGGCATCCTCAAATGGAAGGTGGAGGAGCGCAAGGTCTCTAACATCCACTAGCTCCGTGATGTCGTCATGGAAGAGGACTCCAGTGTCAACCTGTGAAGCTCCTGTGAACTCCATGCCCAAGAGGGTTAAGGCAGTGCTGGAAAATAATGGTGGCCACACAAAATATTGACACTTTGGGCCTAATTTGGAGATTTTCACTTAGGGGTGTACTCACTTTTGTTGCCAGTGGTTTAGACATTATTGGCTGTGTGTTGAGGTATTTTGAGTGGACAGCAAATTTACACAAGCTGTACACTCACTACTTTACATTGAAGCAAAGTGTCAGTGTTGTCACATAAAAAGATATAATAAAATATTTTCAAAAATGTGAGGGGTGTACTTACTTTTGTGAGATATTGTATATATGTGTGTGTATATATTAGGGATGAGTCAAACACCCCCCGATTCAGTTCGCACCAGAACCTGCGAACGGACCGAAAGTTCGCGCAAACTTTAGAACCCCATTAAAGTCTATGGGACTCGAACGTTCAAAATCAAAAGTGCTAATTTTAAAGGCTAATATGCAAGTTATTGTCCTAAAAAGGGTTTGGGGACCCGGGTCCTGCCCCAGGGGACATGTATCAATGCAAAAAAAAGTTTTAAAAACGGCCGTTTTTTCGGGAGCAGTGATTTTAATGATGCTTAAAGTGAAAAGAAAAAGTGAAATATTCCTTTAAATATCGTACCTGGGAGGTGTCTATAGTATGCCTGTAAAGTGGCGCGTGTTTCCCGTGCTTAGAACAGTTCCTGCACAAAATGACATTTTTAAAGGAATAAAAGTCATTTAAAACTGCTTGCGGCTTTAACCACTTAAGGACCGCCTCACGCCAATGTACGTCGGCAAGGTGGCACGGGCAGGCAGAATCACGTACATATACGTGATCCGATCGGACACCCCCCCCCCCCCCAGTGCCCAAGGCGGTCCGTTTCTTGGTTTTTGACCAGCGCCAATCGGAGATGAGGGGGAGACCATCCGTTTGGGCCCCCCCCTCGCGATCGCCGCCGGCCAATCAAATCATTCCTCTGCTGCTGTATGCTAAACAGCAGCAAAGGAAATGATGTTATCTCTCCTTGGCTCGGTATTTCCCGTTCCGGCGCCGAGGAGAGAAGACTGCAATGTGAGTGTAACACTACACACACACAGTAGAACATGCCAGGCACACAAAACACCCCCCTTTACCCCCCGATCACCCCCTAATCCCCCCCCCCCCCCCGTCACACTGACACCAAGCAGTTTTTTTTTTTTTTCCTGATTACTGCATGGTGTCAGTTTGTGACAGTTAGTGTGTTAGGGCAGTTAGGGTTAGCCCCCTTTAGGTCTAGGGTACCCCCCTAACCCCCCCTAACAAAGTTTTAACCCCTTGATCACCCCCCATCACCAGTGTCGCTAAGCGATCATTTTTCTGATCGCTGTATTAGTGTCACTGGTGGCGATAGTTAGGGAGGTAAATATTTAGGTTCGCCGTCAGCGTTTTATAGCGACAGGGACCCCCATATACTACCTAATAAATGTTTTAACCCCTTGATTGCCCCCTAGTTAACCCTTTCACCACTGATCACCGTATAACTGTTACGGGTGATGCTGGTTAGTTCGTTTATTTTTTATAGTGTCAGGGCACCCACTGTTTATTACCGAATAAAGGTTTAGCCCCCTGATCGCCCAGCGGTGATATGCGTCGCCCCAGGCAGCGTCAGATTAGCGCCAGTACCGCTAACACCCACGCACGCAGCATACGCCTCCCTTAGTGGTATAGTATCTGTACGGATCAATATCTGATCCGATCAGATCTATATTAGCGTCCCCAGCAGTTTAGGGTTCCCAAAAACGCAGTGTTCGCAGAGTCAGGCCTGATCCCTGCGATCGCTAACAGTTTTTTTGGTAGCGTTTTGGTGAACTGGCAAGCACCAGCAGCCTAGTACACCCCGGTCATAGTCAAACCAGCACTGCAGTAACACTTGGTGATGTGGCGAGTCCCATAAGTGCAGTTCAAGCTGGTGAGGTGGCAAGCTCAAGTAGTGTCCCGCTGCCACCAAGAAGAAGACAAACAGGCCCGTCGTGCCCATAATGCCCTTCCTGCTGCATTCGCCAATCCTAATAATTGGGAACCCACCACTTCTGCAGCGGCCGTACTTCCCCCATTCACATCCCCAACCAAATGCAGTCGGCTGCATGAGAGGCATTTTCTTTATGTCCTCCCGAGTACCCCTACCCAGCGAACCCCCCCAAAAAAGATGTTGTGTCTGCAGCAAGCGCGGATATTGTCGTGACACCGGCTATTATTGTCCCTCCTGTCCTGACAATCCTGGTCTTTGCATTGGTGAATGTTTTGAATGCTACCATTCACTAGTTGAGTATTAGTGTAGGGTACAGCATTGCACAGACTAGGCACACTTTCACAGGGTCTCCCAAGATGCCATCGCATTTTGAGAGACCCGAACCTGGAACCGGTTACAGTTATAAAAGTTAGTTACAAAAAAAAGTGTAAAAAAAAAAAAATATATAAAATAAAAAAAAAAATAGTTGTCGTTTTATTGTTCTCTCTCTCTCTATTCTCTCTCTATTCTTATGCTCTTTTTTACTATATTCTATTCTGCAATGTTTTATTGTTATTATGTTTTATCATGATTGCTTTTCAGGTATGCAATTTTTTATACTTTACCGTTTACTGTGTTTTATTGTTAACCATTTTTTTGTCTTCAGGTACGCCATTCACGACTTTGAGTGGTTATACCAGAATGATGCCTGCAGGTTTAGGTATCATCTTGGTATCATTCTTTTCAGCCAGCGTTCGGCTTTCATGTAAAAGCAAACCTAGCAGCTGATTAGCCTCTAGACTGCTTTTACAAGCAGTGGGAGGGAATGCCCCCCCACCATCTTCCATGTTTTTCTCTGGCTCTCCTGTCTCAACAGGGAACCTGAGAATGCAGCGGGTGATTCAGCCAGCTGACCATAGAGCTGATCAGAGACCAGAGTGGCTCCAAACATCTCTATGGCCTAAGAAACCGGAAGCTACGAGCATTTCATGACTTAGATTTCGCCGGATGTAAACAACGCCATTGGGAAATTGGGAAAGCATTTTATCACACCGATCTTGGTGTGGTCAGATGCTTTGAGGGCAGAGGAGAGATCTAGGGTCTAATAGACCCCAATTTTTTTGCGATCATAGGGGATATTTACATTCCCTGAGATAACAATAAAAATGATTAAAAAAAAATGAAAGGAACAGTTTAAAAATAAGATAAAAAAGCAAAAAAATAATAAAGAAAAAAAAAAAAGCACCCCTGTCCCCCCCCTGCTCTCGCGCAAAGGCGAACGCAAGCGTCGGTCTGGCGTCAAATGTAAACAGCAATTGCACCATGCATGTGAGGTGTCACCGCGAACGTCAGATCGAGGGCAGTAATTTTAGCAGTAGACCTCCTCTGTAAATCTAAAGTGGTAACCTGTAAAGGCTTTTAAAGGCTTTTAAAACGGTATTAAGTTTGTCGCCACTGCATGTCATGTTTGGTATCCATGTATTCGGCCTAAGATCATCTTTTTTATTACATCAAACATTTGGGCAATATAGTGTGTTTTAGTGCATTAAAATTTTAAAAAGTGTGCTTTTTCCCCAAAAAATGTGTTTGAAAAATCGCTGCGCAAATACTGTGTGGAAAAAAAAAAATGAAACACCCACCATTTTAATCTGTAGGGCATTTGCTTTAAAAAATATATAATGTTTGGCGGTTCAAAGTAATTTTCTTGCAAAAAAAAATTTTTTTTCATGTAAACAAAAAGTGTCAGAAAGGGCTTTGTCTTCAAGTGGTTAGAAGAGTGGGTGATGTGTGACATAAGCTTCTAAATGTTGTGCATAAAATGCCAGGACAGTTCAAAACCCCCCCAAATTACCCCATTTTGGAAAGTAGACACCCCAAGCTATTTGCTAAGAGTCATGTCGAGTCCATGGAATATTTTATATTGTGACACAAGTTGCGGGAAAGAGACTAATTTTTTTTTTTTTTTTTGCACAAAGTTGTCACTAAATGATATATTGCTCAAACATGCCATGGGAATATGTGAAATTACACCCCAAAATACATTCTGTTGCTTCTCCTGAGTACGGGGATACCACATGTGTGAGACTTTTTGGGAGCCTAGTCGCGTACAGGACCCCGAAACCCAAGCACCGCCTTCAGGCTTTCTAAGGGCGTAAATTTTTGATTTCACTCTTCACTGCCTATCACAGTTTCGGAGGCCATGGAATGCCCAGGTGGCACAACACAAACCCCCCAAATGACCCCATTTTGGAAAGTAGACACCCCAAGCTATTTGCTGAGAGGTATAGTGAGTATTTTGCAGACCTCACTTTTTGCCACAAAGTTTTGAAAATTGAAAAAAGAAAAAAAAAAAGTTTTTTCTTGTCTTTCTTCATTTTCAAAAACAAATGAGAGCTGCAAAATACTCACCATGCCTCTCAGCAAATAGCTTGGGGTGTCTACTTTCCAAAATGGGGTCATTTGGGGGGGGGTTTGTGCCATCTGGGCATTTTATGGCATTCAAAACTGTGATAGGTAGTGAGGAGTGAAATCAAAAATTTACGCCCTTAGAAATCCTGAAGGCGGTGATTGGTTTTCGGGGCCCCTTACGTGGCTAGGCTCCAAAAAAGTCTCACACATGTGGTATCCCTGTATTTAGGAGAATCAGCAGAATGTATTTTGGGGTGCAATTCCACATAGGCCCATGGCCTGTGTTAGCAATATATCATTTAGTGACAACTTTTTGTAAATTTTTTTTTTTTTTTGTCATTATTCAAATAAATAAATATTCAATGGGTTCAACATGCCTCTCAGCAATTTCCTTGGGGTGTCTACTTTCCAAAATGGGGTCATTTGGGGGGGGGGTTGTACTGCCCTGCCATTTTAGCACCTCAAGAAAAGACATAGGCAGTCATAAACTAAAAGCTGTGTAAATTCCAGAAAATGTACCTTAGTTTGTAGACGCTATAACTTTTGAGCAAACCAATAAATATACGCTTATTGACTTTTTTTTTACCAAAGACATGTGGCCGAATACATTTTGGCCTAAATGTATGACTAAAATTGAGTTTATTGGATTTTTTTTATAACAAACAGTAGAAAATATCTTTTTTTTTCAAAATTTTCGGTCTTTTTCCGTTTATAGCGCAAAAAATAAAAACGGCAGAGGTGATCAAATACCATCAAAAGAAAGCTCTATTTGTGGGAAGAAAAGGACGCAAATTTCGTTTGGGTACAGCATTGCATGACCGCGCAATTAGCAGTTAAAACGACACAGTGCCAAATTGGAAAAAGTCCTCTGGTCCATAGGCAGCATAATGGTCCGGGGCTGAAGTGGTTAATGTAATGTCGGGTCCCGGCAATATGGATGAAAATCAGTGAGACAAACGGCATGGGTACCCCCCAGTCCATTACGAGGCCCTTTGGGTCTTGTATGGATATTAAGGGGAACCCCGCACCCAAATTAAAAAAAGGAAAGGCCTGGGGCCCCCAGGCCCTATATACTCTAAATAGCACTATACAGGGGGTGCAAACAAGACAGGGACTGTAGGTTTGTTGTTAAGTAGAATCTGTTTATAATTTAGAACTGGTACATTTTTAAAGTGTAGCTCCAGCCAAAAAATCTATTTTTAAGCTTTTTGGAAAACATAGGGAAGGGTTATCACCCCCGTAACATTTGTTTTGCTGTTTGTGCACCTCTTCAGAAGATTTCACATCACTTTCTGTCCCAATGACAAATGTTTTTTGAAAATTTGGGGTTTTTAGTGAAACAAGGATTGGTAATAAAGCATCAGTGAAGAGGAGACACGTTTTTCCCATATTAACTCTTACAGGAGAGAATTTCCCTTCCTAGGGGTAGATTTCATCTCACATCCTGCTGTCTCCTTCCGTTTGCAAGTAGGAGTCGTTTGTAAGTTGGATGTTGGAAAGTAATGAGCCTGCCCTATATACTCTGCAAAAATTGGGACCTTAGGTGTTGGTGTTGCCACAACACTGTAAGCCCTCACAGTTACTCTTGGTGGGTGCAGGAACGGGCCCTGCTGTGAAATATTAGATCAAGAATTGTAATTACATGCCATTGTTGAACAGTGGTAGAAAAATTGGGCCCTTGGGTATTGGTGGAGGTGGTGGTGCTACAACACTGTAAATCCTCACAGTTACTCTTGGTGGGCGCTGGAACTGACCCTGCTGTGAAATATTATATCAAGAATTGTAATTACATGCCCCTGTTGAACAGGGGCAGAAAAATTGGGCCTTTGGTGGTGGTGGTGGTGGTGTTGCCACAACAATGTAAGCCTTCACAGTTACTCTTGGTGGGCGCAGGAATGGGCCCTGCTGTGAAATATTAGATCAAGAATTGTAATTACATGCCCCTGTTGAACAGGGGCAGAAAAATTGGGCCTTTGGTGGTGGTGGTGGTGGTGTTGCCACAACAATGTAAGCCTTCACAGTTACTCTTGGTGGGCGCAGGAATGGGCCCTGCTGTGAAATATTAGATCAAGAATTGTAATTACATGTCCCTGTTGAACAGGGGCAGGAAAATTGGGCCTTAGGCACTGGTGCCACAACACTGCAACCCCTCACAGATACTTTAGTTGGAGCGCAGCAATGAGTCCTGCTGCAAAGTATTGCATCAAAAATTGTAATTGCACGCCCCTGTTAAACAGGGGCAGAAAAATTGCCACAACACTGCAATCCCTCACAGGTGCTATAGTTGGAGTGCAGGGATGAGCCCTGCTGCAAAGTATTGCATCAAAAATTGTAATTATACACCTCTGTTAAACAGGAGCTGAAAAATTGGGCCTTGGGCACTGGTGCTGGTGCCACAACACTGCAACCCCTCATAGATACTATAGTTGGAGCACAGGAATGAGCCCTGCTGCAAATTATTGCATCAAAAATTGTAATTACACACCCCTGTTAAACAGGGGCAGAAAAATTGTGCCTTTGCCACTGGTGGCGGTGCTCAGAACCAAAAATGTTCTTACAAGCTATCAGCATGAAAATTGAGGAGGAAGAGGATTGTGACTCAGCATAACAGGATAGTCACTCAGCATCAGCATAGGCAGTCTTGAAGGGATCTCATATTAAAAAAAAAAATCAATCTGTTACATCAGCATGAGGTGCTTGGTAGCTGGTGATCCAAGACTGATTCATTTTTATGAAGGTCAGCTGATCGACCGATTCGGTGGACAGGCGCACCCTGTGATCGGTTACAAAGCCTCCAGCAGCACTGAATGTGCGTTCTGAAAGAACGCTGGATGCAGGACAGGCCGGTAGCTCAATTGCATACTGTGCAAGCTCTGGCCAGTGATCCATCCTCAAGACCCAGTAACCCAGAGCCTTTTCGGTGGGAAAGGTGTCCAAGTCTGATCTTGCCCCTAGGTAATCCTGCACCATGTGAATCAGATGCTGGTGATGGTTGCTGAAACTGATCAGACCTTGGGGCTGCAGACTAAAAAACCGTCTGAACGCATCGGTCAGACGGCCACCTTCTTCACCGCTCCTTCTGTGACTGACTGAAGCCTCAGCAACACGTTGTCCAAGAGGACAAGGAAATTGTAACCTCCCAGGCTCTGGAAACGCATTGCACAAACCTTTCTGCAAGGCCTCCCGAAGATGTTTAATCCTCTGCTCCCTCTGCGACGGCAAGATAAGGTCCGCAACCATACCCTTGTATTGTGGATCAAGGAGGGTTGCCAGCCAGTAATCATCCCTCCCCTTGATACCACGAATAGGAGGATCCTTCCGCAGGCTTTGCAGGATCAGGGAGGCCATGCAGCGTAGGTTTGCTGAGGCATTCGGCCCAGAGTCCTCTAGGTCACTAAGGACGACATGATCTGCAGCCACGTACAAGTCCATGGGTTTTTTCAGACTGTAAATGATCCCTTGAAGGCTGATGCCAGGCTCCACTTCCATGCTGACAAAATCCTCCTCCTCCTCCTCGTCCTCTTCCTATGTGATCGACAGGCACGCAGGAACAATGTTTGGATAAAGGGGGCCTTGAGAGGTAAGGAAGTCCTCCTCTTCCTCCCTCTGTTCTGCCTCAAGTGCCCTGTCCATTATCCCATGCAGCGTGTGCTCCAACAGGTGGACAAGAGGGACAGTGTCACTGATGCATGCACTGTCACTGCTCACCATCCTCATGGCCTCCTCAAATGGTGACATGACAGGACAGTGCAGGCATCCCTGATCATAGCCCACTGGCTTGGGAAAAAAAAAACAAGGTCCCCTGACCCTGTCCTGGTGCCATAGTCGCATAGGTACTCATTGATGGCCCTCTGCTGCGTGTGCAGCCACTGCAGCATGGCCAACGTTGAGTTCCACCTGGTGGGCATGTCACAGATTAGGCGGTTCTTGGGCAGCTTAAATTCCTTTTGGAGGTCAGCCAGCCGAGCACTGGCATTATATGACCTGCAGAAATGCACATAGACTTTCCTGGCCTGCCTTTAGGACATCCTGTAAGCCCGGGTACCTGCCCAAGAACCACTGCACCACCAAGTTAAGGACGTGAGCCAAACAGGGCACATGGGTCAGTTGTCCCTGTCGGAGGGCGGAGAGGAGGTTGGTGCTATTGTCGCAAACCACCATGCCTGCCTTAAGCTGGTGTGGCGTCAACCACCTCTGGACCTGCCCCTGCAGAGCTGACAGAATCTCTGCCCCAGTGTGGTTCCTGTCCCCCAACTCAACCAGCTCAAGCACCGCATGCCGTCTTTTTGCCTGCGTGCTTGCGTAGCCCCTTTGACGTTTACGGAGCACCGCTGGTTCCGAGGTTCCAAATCAGCACAGGAAGAGGCCATGGAGGAAGAAGAAGAGGAGGGGTGGAGGAGAGAGGTGTGGCAGAATCACCACTAGTAGAATTTTGGAGGCGTGGTGGCGGAACAACCTCCAATACTACTGCACCCTGTCCTGCATCCTTCCCAGCTGCCAGAAGAGTCACCCAGTGCGCGGTGAAAGATAGGTAACGTCCCTGTCCATGTCTGCTGGACCATGAGTCAGCGGTAATATGCACCTTACCGCTGACCGCCCTGTCCAGCGGGGCCAAGACATTGCCTTCCACATGCCGGTAGAGAGCCGGAATCGCCTTCCTTGAGAAAAAGGGGCGTTTGGGAACCTGCCACTGTGGAACCGCACATTCCACAAACTCATGGAAGGGGGCAGAGTCTAGCAACTGAAAAGGCAGCAGTTGAAGTGCTAGCAATTTAGCCAAGCTAGCATTCAACTGCTGGGCATGTGGATGACTGGGAGCGAACTTCTTTCGGCGGTGCAGCAGCTGGGGCAGGGAAATTTGCCTGTTACAATCTGACGTCAGTGTACCGATAGCAGATTGCCCTCAAGTACTTGGCTGTGACACACCTATATCTACACCTTCATTCCTCTCAGTGCAGGTTTCAGAGAGGACTGAAGGTTTAGTGGGGGTTGGAGATCCCAGCTGATGAGGAGCAAGGAGAGGAGAGGTCTGCTTTGTTCTTTTGTGTGGGTCTTTTAGGTACGCTTGCCAACGAACTGCATGGCAGGTCGACATATGTCTGGTCAAGCATGTGGTGCCCAAGCGGTGATGTTTTGGCCACGCGAGATACGCTTGAGACATATGTTGCAAATAGCAGCAATGGGATCTGATGCACTCGTCTCAAAAAAGGCCCACACCAAAGAACTTTTGGAATTACACGCAGAGACAGCAGCGCCCTGCACATGCGGAGCTCTGCGGTGTGATGCAGTCAGTGTGCTGCCCTTAAGCTGGCCCCTGGAGGGCATCCTGCTTCGTTGGAGATGTGCCTCCTCCTCCTCTCTCCTATCAGGCACCCACGTGGAGTCAGTGACCTCATCATCCCCTCCCTCCTCATCACTGGAGCAGTATGCTGCAGCTGGGGGGAACATGATTGCCAGATTGCTGTCCTTTTTGGGCTCCCCCTCTCTCTGGGCTCACGTTACTGCCTTCCTTTAGCTGGGTACCATCATCGAAGCCTTCAAAACGCTGGGTATCCTCCTGGGGCATGTACCCAACACTGTGGTCAAACAGTTCGGGGGACTCCTCAGGAAGACATGGTGGGGCTAGGGAAGGAGTGACTGATGCCATTGAGCCGAGGGAAGAGGCCGTGTTGGCAGCTGCTTTGCCAGACAAAGTACCCTGAGCCTGGGTGAGAGAGGATGAGGAGGATGAGGACGGCTTGGTCATCCACTCTACCAAGTCTTCCGCATGTTGTGGCTCACCATGGCCAGCTGCCAAAAAAAAGGACAAGCGTGTCCCACGGCCACGTGCTGATGAGGATGCACCGTCTCCATGACCAGCACTGTTGCCTCTAGACACAGCCCGCTTGCCCTCTTTTATTGGCTTGTAACTGTCTGCCTCTCCTTGTTGGTCTTCCAGAAATACTAATGGCCTGCAGTGAGATGTAGCTGCACAAATCTGGGATGTATATATATATATATACTGATACTGCAGCTAGCAGAATTAACTGCCTGCCTGTGGTATTAATAGGAGCAGAAGAACACCACCAATTTTATTCAGGTAGCTTTAGGTGCACACTGTGCAGAGGACGCACTACACTAACTTGTAAATACTGCAGCTGCCTGCAGTACTAATAGGATCAGAAAAACACCACCAATTTTCTTTAGGTAGCTTTAGGTGCACACTGTGCAGAGAACGCACTACACTAACTGTAAATACTGCAGCTGACTGCGGTACTAATAGGATCAGAAGAACACCACCAATTTTCTTCAGGTAGCTTTAGGTGCAAACTGTGCAGAGGACGCACTACACTAACTTGTAAATACTGCAGCTGCCTGCGGTACTAGTAGGATCATAAGAACACCACCAATTTTCTTCAGGTAACTTTAGGTACACACTGTGCAGAGGACGCAGCACACTAACTTGTAAATGCTGCAGCTGCCTGTGGTACTAATAGGATCAGAAGAACACCACCAATTTTCTTCAGGTAGCTTTAGGTGCACACTATGCAGAGGACGCACTACACTAACTGTAAATACTGTAGCTAATAGGACTAATAGGATCAGAAGAACACCAGCAATTTTCTTCAGGTAGCTGTAAATACTGTAAAAACACCTGCCTGCCTGTCAGTAGGAAGAGAATAACAGGAAAGGATCTAGCTAAACTGAATACAGTGTGTATACAGTGTGTAATTTGGCGCGAACGGCCCATAACGTTCAAAATTCGGCGAACGGTCGAACATGCGATGTTCGAGTCGAACATGGGTTCGACTCAAAGCTCATCCCTAGTGTATATATATATATATATATATATATATATATATATATATATATATATATATATATATATATACTTATATATATATATATATACATACTGTATATATATATATATATATATATATATATATATATACACACAGACAAGTGCTTCCACACTTCTCTTATGATAGAGCGAGTCAGAGGGACATCTTTCCCTTTTCCCCACTGGCACACAGCAATGCACTGGGGCCTCTACCAGGGATATGGCAGCAAAAAGTGGGTGTGGCAGGATGAGGGGGGATAACTTTTACTGTGATGATTACAAATGCAGACAGGGTAATTATGGTGATGATGGGTTAGAATTTCACTACCATGACCGCCATTGCACGTGAGGGGGGTTAACTTTCACTGCTACTGCAGGGGGGTCAGTGTCAGTGAAACGCCAATCCCCTAGTCCTGCATTAATGGTAATGGCAGTGAAAGTGAACACCCCACTCCTACATCCAATGGCAATGAATGTTGCCATTCCTCAATCACAGCCCTCTTTGCCATTGTGATCACTTACAATACATGGTCTCTGGCTCCTGTGCCCCGCTCTCCAGGCCAGGACTTTGCTTGTACTGGGGCAGAGAAAACTCCACCTACATGGGCTTTTTTTCTTAGAGAATAGGTGTAGGAACTCAACAATGACCCCATCCCACCACTCGCCATCAACTATCACCACCACCCCTCTCCCAACGGAGAGACAGCATGCTCCATCAAATGGTAAGTGTGGCCAAACTGCACTAACTGTAGGCAAGGATCTTATTGTGGCATTGTGTAGTGCAGTGCAGAGTTCATCAGTGCATAACGCACAAAGTGCAGTGTTCAGGGGTGAGCTATGTACAGAGTGCAGAGTTGTGGAGTGCGCTACTTACTGAGTGCAGGGTTCAAGAACGCATTAACCACTTGCCTACAGGGCACTTACACCCCTTACCTGCCCAGGCCATTTTTCAGCTTTCACCGCTGTTGCACTTTGACAATTGCGTGGTCATGCTACACTGTACCCAAACACATTTTTTTATCATTTTCTTCACACAAATAGAGCTTTCTTTTGGTGGTATTTAATCACTGCTGGGTTTTTTATTTTTTACAAAAAAAAAAAAAAAAGTCCAAATTTTTTTTACAGTTTCTGTCAGTAAGTTTTGTAACAAAGTAATTTTTCTCCTTCACTGATGTGGCGGCACTGATAGGCTGAACTGGTGGGCATTGATGAGGTGGCACTTGTGGGCAATGATGGGCATTGATCGACAGCATTGATGGGCAACACCGATAGGTGGCACTGATAGCCAGCAATGACTGGCATCGCTAATGGACACTGATTGGTGGCACTTGTGGTCAGTGGCGGGCACTGATTGCTGCCACTGGTGGGCACTGATTGCTGGCAATGGTGGGCACTGATTGGTGACACAGTTGGTGCTATATTGTAATCAGGGCACCGATCATCAGTGCCCTGATTACATGTGCAGATGTCCCCCTGCGTGGCGATGCCTCTGATCGGCTCTCCTCGCCACACACTTTGTCAGTGTGAGGTGAGGAGCACCGATTACCAGCATCTAAGTGTTTCCATGTGACCAGCTGTGATTGGATACAGCCGATCACATGGTTAAAGAGATCGGGGTCAAGCCATGTCCTAGCAACACGGCGCGGGGCACGCGAGGGCAGCTGTTTTGGGATGCCGTCATATGACAGCGTCCCATAACGAGAGCTGCACCACCCCGCCCTCATTTGATGGTGGGCAGGAGGCAACTAGTTAAATATGGAGTGCAGGGCTGGTGGAGTGTGATACGCATAGCGTGAACGGTTCAGAGGTACACTGTGTACAGAGTGCAGGGTTCAGGAGTGCGCTATGCACAGAGTTTATGAGTGTGTTGCATACAAGGTTCTATGTTACGTGCAGGTTCTAGGGTTATGAGATGGCACTACATATAGAGGAGTGCAGGGTTCTGCAGTGTGTTACATTCAGAGTGCAGGGTTGAGGATTGCACTACGTACAAAGTCCAGGAGTTGCGCTATGTACTGAATGCAGAGTTCAGGAGTGCATATCTCACAGGCCAGTTTACAACTCCCCTCCTTCCCACCAGTACAGAGCTCTCCCCTCAAATTTCTCCCCAAGAAAAAGCTCTTTTCTTTCAGTATATAGCTCTCTTTCACTTTCCAGTACAGAGCTCTCTTCTCCTCCCTGTCCAGTATAGAGCTCTCCTTTGGCTGCCCCCCTCCCCCACAGAAGAGAATCTACAACTTACAGTGGGAGATCAGGCTGCTGGTTTGGTCTTCTGGAGATGCTGCGGGCCTGAGGCTAGAACTCCTCCTCTGTTGTATATGCAGAGCAAGGAGGGTTTTGTGTGTGCCAATGCAAGGGGCCAGCACTTGAGGTGGAAGAAGTTTCTACTTAAAAACAGCCCTGCCGGCCACAGTGCAGTCTTCCTTCCTGTGCCAGGTTCTGGTACATTGGAGGGGGTTCTAGCACACGCTGCCACTCTGCAGGTTGGGTGCTTCATCACTCCTTTCTGTGCGGAGTGCTGGAACACAAAGAGTTCCAGTGCCCGGCCCCCTCCCCAGCCACTCTATGTATTATGCATGGAGTATTAGGAGTGCGCATGGGGATAACCCCGTGTGCACACCTATGACTGCATTCCAGAACTGCCTATATGAACAAAAAATGTAAGGCAATTAGTTACCTCTTCAGCTTCAATAGTGCTATATCTGCATTTGATGGTTCCAGGAACAGCTTTTCAACATCTCTGACTTGCTTGGATGGTTCATTGCTTACTTCTTTATGGATTCCAAGATGTATTTTGTAATATGCTGGTTTGCTGGAACTGTATAACAAAAAGTGGACAAAACTCTATTTATTAACAATGTATTATTCTGATATGATAATATAAGTTGTAATGTATTTGAAATAATGACCATAATAATCGCCAATTCTGTGTATGCACGGCATCATTCATCTTTGTATACAAAACCCCAAATAGTGTTTGCCAAATCAGTCCTTCGGTGACAACAAGCGGTGCACTTTTTCCAAACATTCAAGCAGCATCACAAGCTTATTTAGTAACAATTTTAAAATTGCTGTGCAGACCAGTTAATTTAAATTATATGAATCATATTCCCAATGTAATTAACTAATACTCATTCCCTTCATGCTGAACCCTGAACTGAAGTTTCAACACCCGAATGATGTTGCAGTGTGAGGCTCAGAGTGTTATGCCCTGTACACACGATAGGACTTTCCAACAAAAATGTTGGATGTGAGCTTGTTGCCGGAAAGTCCGACCGTCTGTATGCTCCATAGAACATTTGTTGTTTGAGAGCAAGTTCTCAAATTTTCCGACAACAAAACTTGTCGGAAATTCCGAGCGTGTGTACAGGACATAAGAGTGCTTTGTGCCTATGTAATGCATGCTGGAAGAAGTAAAATAAGTACTTGCTTGCTTCCTGGCTTGCAAGACTAAAACAAAGTTAAAGTATAAGTTCATCTTTCATAACATGTTGCATGCAACATGTTATGAAAAGATTGGCTCCCACTGCCCCCCCCTCCACACTTTGCCAGCTGGCAGGGGACCTCCTCTGCCCCGTACACACAGTCGGACATTGATCGGACATTCCGACAGCAAAATCCATGGATTTTTTCTGACGGATGTTGGCTCAAACTTGTCTTGCATACACACGGTCACACAAAGTTGTCGGAAAATCCGATTGTTCTGAACGCGGTGACGTAAAACACGTACTTTCGTAGCTTTCGTCTCTTAATTTATTCTGAGCGTGCGTGGCACTTTGTCCGTCGGATTTGTCTACACACGATCGGAATTTAAAGGATCGGATTTTGTTGTCGGAAAATTTTATAGCATGCTCTCAAACTTTGTGTTTCGGAAAATCCAATGGAAAATGTCCGATGGAGCCCACATACGTTCGGAATTTTGGACAGCAAGCTCTGATCGCACATTTTCCATCGGAAAGTCTGACCGTGTGTACAGGGCATTACTGTTACAATTTAAAAAAACACAGCCATGCTGAACTCATAATGCCCCGTACACACGATAGGGTTTTCCAAAGGAAAATGTTCGATCCAAGCTTGTTGTCGGAAATTCTGACCGTGTGTAGGCTCCATTGGACAATTTCCTTCGGAATTTCCGTCACAGAAAATTTGAGATCTGGATCTCAAATTTTCCTACAACAAAATTCATTGTCCTAAATTCCGATTGTGTGTACACAATTCCGACTCACAAAATTCCATGCATGCTTGGAATCAAGCAGAAGAGCCGCACTGGCTATCAAATTTCATTTTTCTCGGCTTGTCGTATGTGTTGTACCGTGTTCTTGGCGTTCGGAATTTCCAACAAGATTTGTGTGACCGTGTGTATGCAAGACAAGTTCAACAAGTTCAGACAACATCCGTCGAAAAAAAAACATGGATTTTGTTGTCGGAAAATCCTATCGTGTGTACACTGCATTAGTCATCTGTGAATGGAAAACTAGAAGTAAGGCTGTCGGCTTGTAGTTTTCAATGAACTGCCAATGCGCTGTGAGCGCTGTGGTAGTTCACTGATTCTTTCTGTCAGCGTACATCGGCTTGCTCATACAAGGTACGAGCAAGCTGATACACTGACAGGTCTGCAGGAGACCTGCATGGCATCAGTGATCTGCTGATCGCTGGTGAAAGTCTTTACAGGCTGCTACAACAAAAAATAAAAAATGCACATTTGTTTACCTGCAAAAAAAAATGTGCAGTTATTATTTTTTGTCAAAAGATGAACTTAACCTTTAAATAGTTCTACATGGGGCATGTCCTGGCCATGGAAGGGTGAAGACGTGTCTCCTCAGATGTCCACAGATGTCGCAGAGGAATCGGGCATCATCGCAGCCACTGCGGAATGACCGCACGAGACAGGGGCAGCTGGATTCTTTCTTCCCCGGGCCTAGCGGAAGAAACCGCGAGGCTCCAATGATGGTGCCGGCAGCGAGGCAGCGAAGGCCTCAAAATCCTCCAAAGCCTCACAAAATACCGCTGCACGCGGGAACTGGACGGCCGGCTCACCAATACCATACCCTGGGTCGGTAAGTGAATCGATCCCCCCGACCTCTCCAGAAGCCCCCTCCTCACCAGGTGGCGATTTGGAAGCTCCTGACCCCCTGGATGGGCCTGACATCAGACGACACATATGGCCTTTACCCACTAAAGCGGACCTGGAACGCTTTGCTGACAGGGTAGAAAAGGCCCTTAAAGAAGAGATAGCACAACTTAAGGCTGACACAACTCACTTAGGGGGCAGAGTGGAATCTCTGGAGCAGAGATTTGAGGAAGCCCTACCAGTCATCACCATGCTGCAGGATAAATGTACTACCCAAAGCCATCAGATTGAGGCCCTACTTTGTCAGTTGGATGACATGGAGAATCGCAGTCGCAGAGCAAACATAAGAATCAGAGGCCTACCTGAAGCAACTGGGGCTAAAGACATTATTTCCACCCTGGAAGGGATCGTTAGAGAGATCTTAGAACTGCCTGCTACAGCTACCATCGAAATCGATCGGGCGCACAGGGCCCTGAAGCCCCCCTCCCAAAATGTTAACAATCCGAGAGACATTATCTGCAAGTTGCACAGGTATACACTCAAATGCCCCGTACACACGGTCGGACTTTCCGATGGAAAATGTCCGATCGGAGCGTGTTGTCGGAAATTCCGACCGTGTGTGGGCTCCATCGGACATTTTCCACCGGATTTTCCGACACACAAAGTTTGAGAGCAGGCTATAAAATTTTCCGACAACAAAATCAGATCGCGTCAATTCCGACCATGTGTGGCCTGTTCCGACGCACAAAGTGCCACGCATGCTCAGAAGAAATTCCGACATGAAACAGCTCGATCTGGTAAACTTAGCGTTCGCAATGGATACAGCACTTTCGTCACGGTGCAATGTAAAAAATGGTTTAATACAGCGTACTCTCTTCTTCTTTATAATGTGAGAAGAATTAAGTAGTTTTGCTGCTCATATTCACACAGACTTCTCACAAACTTATTTCTTTAATATTTATCAGGATTCCCTCAATATATTTTGATTTGTCACATCTGACAACATTATTTTGGTGTTGTTTTATTTTTTTTTTTTTTTGTTTTAAGGCAGATTAGTTATTTTTGGTTTGTATTTTTTTCAAGGCTGATTTTAGTTTTTTTGGATTTTTATTTGTACTCCAGAAAATTTTTGTGTGTGTTTTTTGTGTCAAGTTACCACAACACCATTGATATGTTGTTATATTTAATCTGTAGGAGATTGTTTGGTGTTGTTGTCCCTTGTTAATTTCACATTGTTCTTTAGAAATGTACCTGAATTGTCACCAACAAACTGTCCTTTTTGGATGAAAACACACATAGGAGAGTATAATTTTCCAAAAAAAAACATTTATTAAGGGCGCACAACGAAACAAAGAGGGAGGCAACGCTGGAGAAACAGCAGAAATGGGTGAAGCCTTGGACCCCCAGGGCACACATCAACTATTTTCAAGCAAAATTGGTGGCCTGAGGAGTCCTTATCTAAGGGAGTGCAGTCTGGTCCAGAAGTCCCCGAGATCCGGAAAGCAGCAGATGACATCTGTGTCCCCAGGCTGTGGTCATACAAGAGACTGCATCTTTTGTCAGACCAGACTGAACCCAGGGCCATCACTCTCTTGTCTTCCTTCCACGCTTCCTTCCACGCGGTGGCTCTGGTGGTGGAGTTGTGGCAGCAGGAGGAGGAGGAGGATGGTCCAACTCAATCACGTCGGTCTTGGGTGTTAGTTCCCCACTCACCCCCTTACTTAGGACTTTATAAAGCAGGTCCTCACATAGCTTGCATTGACCCTCCTGCATGGCCTGCAGTTTGGTGGCAGCCATGCACGCAAAGGCCTCTTCAGGAGTGGGTAAGGCTCAGAGGGACGCAGAAGCCTCCTGAATGAACCTGAGTGCAGAATCCTGCATGGGAGTCGTCTTCCTCGCTCTTTTGTATGGAAGGCGGAGGGGAGGAACCTGCGATTCTGTCAGGCTGCGACTGGTCCCAAGCTTCTCCTGGCTGACACTTAGCCCCACCTCCTCCTGGATGCCACTAATCCCCGTCTCCTCCTGACTGCCACATTCCACAACCTCCTCCTGGCTGAGGTCTTCCTGTGTATGAAAAAGGGACATTGTTTTATTTTTTTATTCATCAATCACACACAACTTTCACCTCCTGACTGTTGCAAATTGAATGTTAACAAATATAACAGACTATCCTTCTGAGCCCAGCATTTTTCATTCTTGTCCCAATTTTGGGTGCCCACTACTGTCTATTGATATGTAAAACACTTTTTTCAATCAGCAATTAGTGATCAATAATAACATCTAGTAAACATCATTTATTTATTGACCAGAAATCTGGAGAACAATGCTATACCTGGCTCCAGCTGGGCTCCTCCACTTCTTCTTGGCTGGAAGGCTTGGACATCAGAAGCCTCAGCTGGGGTGGAAGGATAAGTGGAAGGAAGGGTTGAGAGGGATTCCCTGACTTCAGTGTGGTCTGACAGAAATCGCAGTCTCTCATAGTACCGCAGCCTGGGGACATAAACATCATCTGCTGCAGCTCCGGATCTCTGGGAATCTGTGACCTTCTTGCGCTCCCTAAGATAAGTGCTCCTCAGGCCACCAATTTTGGCTTTTAAATAGGGGATGGTTGCTGTGGGGACCACCGGCGTCACCAACTCCAGCAGTTTCTCCAGCGCTGCCTGCCTCTTTTGTTTATGGTTATAATGAGGATGTCTCACCTGCCACAGACAGGGCAGCTCCTTGTATTTGTCTATGAACAGGGGAAGGAAGTTGTGGTCATTGAAGCCATCCATTTTCTCTGCAAGACACAACACAAGAAAAACCCTAAGGTCAGGCCAAACTCTCCTAATCTTGTTACAATATAGGCTTCCATTTCGAAGCAGTATAGACCCAAGTTTAGATGTTACCTTCGTTATCACGATCGGCGCCTCCGATGCTCCTTCCTCCGCTCACAGATCGTACGTAATACGCACGCGTGTTACGCTTTATACAAACTGTGCATGCGTGTAACTCCGCCCACCCCTGACGTTCTTTCTAGTCTATTCCCCGCCCCTTTTCGTTCGGCGCAGTGGGGGAAGAGCACATGGTACATGGTACACAGCAGGTGTGTGCTAATTATAGCAACGAGGAGGAGGAGGAGGAAAGCCTGGAGCCGGAAACGTCCCGATCCAGAAGGAGATTCAAGGCCTCAAATATGTCCTTTGGGGAGATGTTGTAGATGGTGGACATCCTGAAGAAGGCCGACTATGATGGAAAGTATGGACCTTACCCCAACCCCAATGTCAGAAAGGCCAAGATCATGGCGAAAGTGGTCAGGAGTCTGCACCGGCATTTCGGGGTACGACGCTCGAAAGATCAGCTCAGGAAGCGGTGGTCGGACCTGAAATTACGAGAACATGAGCAGTACAGAAAGATCCGAAGAGTGCTGCAAAAAAGTAAGTAGTTGTGCTGTGTTCCTATTCTTTATGTTTCTTACGTTCGTGCTGCTCCATGTGCTTTTCTTCCAAGTGTACATTTTTAAATTGCAACTTTCATGTTCATGGGCACATTATTCGTTTGTATCAAACATTTTTCTTTCAGCCTATAAAACACCATTGTTTAGGCCATATGCATTTGGCCACAATTTTTACGCCCTACTTGTCTGAAACTAATTTGGTTGTGTAGATGGCTTTGTTACTAGGATGAAATGCAAACTTGATTCTGTGTAAGAGAGGACACTGAGCAGCTGTTTACACATCTGGACACTGGAGCACTAGTGTGGGACACCAGAACACCATTTTTATTAGGGGACCCACACAGGTGCTCCAGTGTATACTATAGGGGGGTCTCCATCTGTGACGCTTGTACAAAACAGGTAAAGTATTGAAGCTTGACAAAGGACACTGAAAAAGCTCCATTTTGGAACTCGGCCAAAATAGACAATTGTACCCCACTTCCAAGCAATGTTTCAGATTTATAGTTCTTCCATCAAATATCTGTGTGCTAATTATACCATTTTTGTTTTACATAGGGGAGAAAAGACTCGGAGGACACCCCTCATCCGAGGAGACCACAGACCCCCCACCTCTGGAAGAAGGGGAAATCCACCCAACACAAGAAGAGCAGGAGGAAGAAGATGTGGTGGAAATTGTCACCACAACAGGTGAGTGTCTGCGACCACAGGCTCAGGTAAGAGATGGATGCCGGCATATTTTTGATACCTTTTTTTTTTTGGTTTCTCTCTTTTTAGGTGATCGTGATGTTGTGGATCCAGATCCTTTTACATCAGAAAGTGCCCAGATCCTGATCGGGGAGATCATGGGGTGTAATTTACAATTGGAAAAACTCAAGAAAAACATCAATGATGTTATTACAAAAAATAAAAACATAATTGATGTTTTGGGGCGAGTTTAAAACCCCTCAAAAATCCCTTTTTTTTTTTTGGTGTGCTACAATGTTCTAAATGTTTTTGCGATTTTTCAAAAAGCCAAATTTGGAGGATGCACACAGTGGGCCAACATGTGCTATCTGCCATCACGGGAGATCAATGGACGCGTTTTGGGGGTGCAACCCCTTCCTCAATAATAAAGTAGCTGAGAGGAAGGGGTTGCTCCCCCAAAACACGTCCCTTGATCCCCCGTGATGGCAGGTCGCACATGTTGACATTCGTAAATTGGTGTGCATCTTCCAAATTTGGCTTTTCCTGGGGTGACTTCACCCCATCTGAACACAATATCAAACACAGTTCCTAAATACTCATGTCTGATATTGCCTTTAAATTCTACCAAATGTGAACTTTGTAAGTTCAAGATTTGTGTCTTTCTTGTTGGTTTTACACATGCCTGTTTTATCTTAAATGGACATTTATATTTTTTATAATGCCCCCCCAAAAATTGTTATACAAGGAACATGTTGGTTTGTTTTAAAACCCTTTTCTAAATGCACATGTGATTGTGCAGGTATTAAAAAGATAGTTCATCAAGAATGTGTGGATTATTGTCTCAACGCTACAACACTTTTGTGGGGCTCTAATTGCTGCTTTCTGTGAAAATGGGGGTTATTTCCTAAGGGCAAATCCTCTTTGCACTACAAGTGCAGTTTCAGTGCAGTTTCAAGTGCACTTGTAGTGCAAAGTGTCTTTGCCTTTAGTAAATAACACCCAACAGTGCTTTGTATAAGGTTACACAATCACGCCATTTTCTGGACTCACCACATTTCTGTCAGAGTCATCTAAAACAAACACAAGCAGTAAATGTCAACAAAGATTTTCTTTTTTTTGGTATTTTATTTGATAAAGGCTTCACAAATTTGCTGGCATATTGATGGCCCCCCTACCCGCAAAGAACTCCAGGTATCGTAACCGGACATCACGGGCACTCAGGGAGGGCAAGCCAAGACGGCCACTTTCAAGCGCCATCAGTGTTGTTTCATGTATCATTCCAGCCTCAGGCCCAACTGAGCCAGCATAGTTGGCCGAATTTTGGCGTAAAAAGTTATGGAGAATACAGCATGCCAGGATTATATGATTAAGTTTATACTCCGCCATATGGATGGGTGTCAGAAATAGGCGGAACCGGCTGGCCAGGATTCCAAATGTGTTCTCCACCACTCTTCCGGCTCTGGCCAGCCGGTAATTAAAAACCCTCTGTTCCAGGGTGAGGGTCCTCATCGGGAATGGCCGCATAAGATGGTCCCCCAGCGCAAATGCTTCATCCGCTACGAAGACGAATGGGAGTCCTTCCACATTGTCTTCTGGAGGTGGCAAGTCCAAGCTGCCATTCTGGAGACGCCTGTAAAACTCCGTCTGGGCAATGACTCCACCATCGGACATCCGGCCATTCTTCCCCACGTCCACATACAAGAAGTCGTAATTAGCCGACACCACCGCCAACATCACAATACTATTGAACCCCTTCTAGTTGAAATAGTACGACCCCGAGTTGGGTGGTGGGACGATGTGGACGTGTTTCCCATCAATTGCCCCTCCGCAGTTAGGAAAGTCCCACCGCTGGGCAAAGTGGGAGGCCACAGTCTGCCATTCCTGTTGCGTGGAAGGAAACTGTTGAGGAAAACAAAAAAAAATTAGTATTTTTGCACATAAACATGGAAAGCAGATTAGAGACACAAACATTCTTGGCCAACATCCAGATAACATTTATTAAGGGGAACTTTACAACACCAAAGTATAAGGTACACCTATCATATTCCCCCCCCCCCTCTCATGGGCCATTTCTAACATTATGGGGGGGGAAATCTTGGACAGGTAACCCTCTTCACTTCATTGAGAGGTGAATGGCTAAATACAGGGTATTACTTGGAACAGCCCCTCCTTACTTACACTATTGGCAGCCCACTGGACAGGTAAGAAGTGTCATAATACAAAGATATAAATACACATTGTACACATTTGTGCACATTTGGACATTCTGCTATTACCTAGCAAGATAATAATAGGATACCAAAACTTTAAACAGTACCATTTGAAAGTATACAGGCAGGCCCTTGCACTACATGCTTTGGGGAATTCATCCATAAATCTGACCACAAAAGAGATGGTATAGTGTGTATGGGTTTGGCAAATTCAGCAGATAGATGATTGAGGATAGATAGAGAATTGGTATCAGCTGACTTAGCAGTTGGGGGGAGGGAGGGTTAATAAAAATGATTTGGGGACACTACAAAAAAAGCCTCTGGCCCTCTGCCTGAATTTAAAGCACAAATCACATTTCTGAACATTTTAGGGGGTGTTTGGGGTAAAGCACTACTATGGAGCTGATAAAATACATTCTACATGAGGTGAATATAGGGGCAGGAGAGCATGCTGGGGAGGTTAGTGAAGGCAAATATGTATGAAGGACATAAAAATCCAGCATGCATGAGGACAAAGGGGACATTCACAGCATATTACAATCATGGTAATTAGGGAATGAGGAAAGAAATACAATATATTAGCAAACATTCAATACAATAAAATGTGATATTAAAGGATAAAAATCTTACCTTCATATACTCCTTCTGCAGGACCTGGATGATGGCAGAACAGGTCTCTGGGATAATGATCCCCAGAGCCTGGGGGAGATGCCTGTCGAGAACTTGAGGTCCTGCAGGCTTCTCCCTGTTGCCAAGTACCGCAGGGTAGCGACGAGCCTCTGCTCCGCAGTGATGGCTTGCCTCATGCAGGTATCCTGCCTGCTGATATAGGGGGTCAGCGAAGCCAACAAACGGTGAAATACGGGGTCCGTCATCCGGAGAAAGTTCCTGAAATCATCAGGATTATTCTCACGGATCTCACAGAGCAAAGACATATGAGAGAACTGGTCACGCTGAAGCAACCAATTCTTGGTCCATGAACTCCTCCCACCCTGTTCATGGACTGGACTTGTGTCAAGGTCAGGACCCCAAAACCAAGCCCCCGCACAGCATGAACTCTACGAAGAGTACGTATACGCAACATGGCTAGAAAATGGTCAGCTGCTCAGAACTAAGTAACAGAACGCACTGAAGAACAGCAAGGCCTGTGAAGAGCGACCTGAAAAACAGCAACGAGCGGGCAAGATCGCACAGAAAACTCCAATACGAACTTACTGCACGCACTGAAGAGCAGATACAAACCCACAAGCACAAACTGAACCACAGAAAACGATCCGAAAGCCACAAGTCTGAAAAAGCGCGAATCGTCTCTCAGAGGGTTCCTCCAAAGGGTGCCGCGCTTGGTTCTGAACTGGCCTTTTCTAGTCTCGTCGTACGTGGTGTACGTGACCGCTTGGTTGGCGATCGGAAATTCCGACAACTTTGTGCGACCGCGTGTACGCAAAACAAGTTTGAGCCAACATCGGTCGGAAAAAATCCTAGGATTTTGTTGTCAGAATGTCCGATCAATGTCCGATCGTGTGTACAGGGCAAAAGACCGTATCATGCAGAAAATGAGAGGCAAGTCCTACTTTGATGGCGCACAATTGGCCTTTTATCAGAACATTTCGAGGCACACTTTACTGCAGCGCCGATTTCTTCGCCCCCTCCTGATAGCCATCAAAGATGCGGGGCTAAAATACCGCTGGGGCTTCCCCTTCTTTCTCCAAGTCACCAAAGAGGACAGAACCATGACTCTCCGTACCAAAGATGACCTACCAAACTTTCTGTCTTCTCTGGATCTAGACCCAGTGGATTTCCCAGACTGGAGGAGCTCGTCAGAGTTCCCTTCGGCCAAGCTACCGACAATCCAGCCATGGCAATCCGCCCGACGTAAGAGCCGCAGACGAGATCGCAGAAGGCATCCATCTGACACTTCAACTGGACATGCCTCCACTAGGGACTAGTGACAACACCTCCAGGATATGAAGAACATCTTTCGAAGGCTACATCCGAGTTTTTTTTTTTTTTCTTTATAGATGATGGCGAGCCGAGTTTATTTTCACTTACTTTACTTTCGATAATTTTGCTCCCCAAGTAAAATCCTGTTCAACTGAATAGAGCACTGTCCTGCAAGCGCCGCCTGAGCTCTAAATAATCACGATAGCCCTCTCCATTCCCTCCTCCTCAAAAAATTCTCCCCAACAATGGGTAGAATACCTGCTTCCCCCTTAAGCCACACACTGTTAGATGTGGTGAGCGGAGATGGGGGCCCCTTCGACCTCGTTCATTGTTGGTCCACGTTCCCCCCGTAGGCCACCCTTCTTGTCTTAGGGTATTGATCCCTTTTGGGATCTAGTGCCGTGGTCTGTACCCCCCTCCCCTCAGGGGGATGGGGTCCTAGACATGGTTTATAGATGTTATTTAGGTTTAAGCACCTTCGGCCGCCTTGGTTTCATATTTGTCTCATGTTTCTCTCTTTCCTCCTTTTCTATCTTTCATCCCTTCCCTTCCCCCTTCCCTCCCTCTACTGGAACGACAGGACATCTCGTCATCCGCGCCGAGCGTGTCGCCGGATTGAGCGCTACATCGCCCTTCGTTCCATCTCATGGCTACTCTGCAAGTAAGCTCCTATAATGTGAGGGGTCTCTGCTCCACACATAAGCGAAGTAAATTATGGGGGGAACTCAAACGGTTAAAGACACAGGTGGTTTTCCTTCAGGAGACCCATTTTACACCCCAATCACTTCCTAGATTGCCCACACATCTCTTTAACTAGTGGTTTGTTGGCACCTCCCCAATGCCAAAATCTAAAGGCACGGCCATCGCAATACATAAATCCTGTCCTTTCCAACCCTTAGACAACAAAATAGACCCACAGGGTAGATATGTCTTTCTAAAAGGTAGCGTAGCAGTACAAACTTATACGTTTGCCACAATTTATGCCCCTAACACTAATCAACTCACTTTCATCGACAGTACTTTAGCGCTGCTAGCAGAATTTAGAGAAGGCCTTCTGGTTCTCGGAGGTGACCTTAACATGAGTCCAGACCCCTCGTTGGACACATCCCATACGAGATCCCCCCACTCCTTTGCGTTTCTCAAGCATTTCCGTAAGACCATCCAATCGCACCTATTGTTAGACTGCTGGCGAGTACTCCTTCCCTCAGACCGTGACTTTAGTTACTACTCTAAAGTACATGACGTTTACACTCGCATAGATCACATCTATGTGGATCGCGCCACACTAGAATTCCTACAAGAAGCATCTATTGGTAATATCACTATCTCTGACCATGTTCCAGTCAATGTAACTCTTACTTTGCCTTCAGGAGGGCATAGGACCTGGACGTGGAGAATGAACAGCAATTTACTTGACGATGAGGTGGTGGTGAAGAGTGTTTCTGACACTCTGACTCATTACTTCAGAGAAAATTCGAGGATGTGAGTGATGGAATGGTATGGGAGGTCCATAAGGCCGTTGCACGTGGAGAGTTGATCTCTCAAGGGACCAGACTTAAAAAAGAGTGACAGGCTGACTTTCTGAGATTACACACAGCACTTCAAAAGGCGGAACTCCAGCATAAAGCAGACGGGAATCCTGAAGCGTTAAAGAAGCTTACTGACCTGAGGGAGCTGTTCCTTCGTTTTCTAGATAGATAGACCAAGAAACAGTTCCGCTATATGTCCCATAAATATTACGAGCATGGAAACAAATGCGGACGAATGCTAGCACGGGTGCTTAGAAAACGACAGGCTCAGTCATGCATACATAAACTACAATCGGCCTCAGGAGAGATGGTGGTTCAATCCTCTAAGATTACCTCAGGCTTCCGAGACTATTATGCCAAGTTGTACAATTTAGACTCCGAGACCCCTGCCACCGCGAAAGACGCTAGACAACAGACGATACAGGACTACCTGTCCTCAGCCGGACTCCCACCACTCACTGATGACCAGTCTTCAGCTTTAGAAATCCCAATTACTGTAACGGAGCTGGGGGAAACGGTGGAGTCCTTGCCCAATGGGAAAAGCCCTGGCCCGGACGGGTTCACCAAAGAATACTATAAGACCTTCTTTCCCTTGCTGGCTGCACCTATGTGCAAATATTTTAATTCTATAGCAGGAGGTAAAGAAATCCCTTCGGAAACACTTTTGGCACACATCACTGTGATACTGAAGGAAGGCAAGGATCCCACCATCCCCCAGAGCTACCGCCCCATCTCCCTCCTCAATTTGGACATAAAACTCCTAGCGAAAATTTTGGCTAACAGACTTAAACACCTTGTGCCAAACATTGTTCACCCCGACCAAACAGGCTTCATAACAGGTAGGGAAGCCAGAGACAATTCCCTTAGAGCAATACTCATACATTGGGCGCTCACCTGTCCAGACCCACAACCTTATTTGATTTTATCCACAGACGCAGAAAAAGCTTTCGACCATGTTGATTGGTCTTATCTGACAGCAGTACTTACATCATTAGGCTTAGGCCCACGAATGCTGACATCAATTTTAGCTTTATATTCTACACCCTGCGCACAGGTCAAAGTAAATGGGACACTCTCATCTCGCTTCCCCATTGACAATGGCACGAGACAGGGGTGCCCCCTTTCACCCCTCTTGTTCGCCTTAGTTTTGGAACCACTTCTCCGCTCTGTGAGAGCCAATCAGAGCATCAAGGGACTACGGGTTGGAAACATGGAGCACAAACTATGGGCATACGCCGACGACATTTTGTTCCACCTATCAGACCCCTTGATCTCACTGCCCAACCTAATGCAGGAATTGAAGATCTTTGGGTCAATATCTAATTTCAAAATCAACCTTTCGAAGTCGGAGATCCTCCCTATCTGCTTATCCTCCCAACTGACTGCAAACCTTAAAACAACCTTCCCTTTCACTTGGACCTCGTCCCATTTAAAATACCTAGGTATACGGTATATAGCCATGGTTGGATGATGGAAACGCTAGTTGCGGCAAATTCATGAAGGATGGTAAGCTTATGAGCTATGAAAACCTACCAGTAGGACGCAAAGGCCCGCAACCCAATTTTTGGAGATACAGACAGTTGCACCACTTCTTTGGGAAACATATTCATACGATTAGGGACCCATCCACACCCACCCCTTATGAGCGGTCTCTTCACAGATGAGGAGCCTGTTCCCCATATGGTGTCGGAACTGTACCAACTTTTAGGAGATGCGGCTCCCCAATTCAAACCTACGTACATCCGACGGTGGGAAAATGACCTAGGGCACGAACTTACAGCCACACAATTGAACCATTTATACTATATGACCCATTCATCCTCCGTAGACTCCCGAACCCAGGAAACAAATTTTAAAATAATGTCTCACTGGTACCGTATGCCAGCAGACTTAGCCCGCATTTACCCCACTATACAAGATCATTGTTGGCGGGGATGTGGTCACAGAGGCACGCTTATACATATATGGTGGAGCTGCCCCATAATCAAGCCCTTTTGGGAAGATGTACAAGACCAGATAAAAATCATACTAGGGCTGGAGGTCCCTTGCTCTCCTGAGCACTTTCTTTTGCATATACCCACATCCTCACTTAGACAATATAAAAAAGTGTGCTGCCCCACCTGCTGAATGCAGCCAAGCGACTACTTCCAACCTACTGGAAGAAGTCCGGTATCCCTGCTAGGGAACAGTGGATCGCAGGGGTAAATGCAATACGGGAGGCTGAGGAATGGATAGCTACCTGTCGAGGTTCTCGGGAGAAATACTTAGCAATCTGGGCACCCTGGAACGAATTTTCCGCTGACCCACGCTGGGTCCCCTCCAGCTTAGATACAGCCTTATTAGAATTAGCAGATCCCTCACTTAAAACCCATAGATCAACAAATCTCTAAGAGATAGAGACCCCAAAAAAAAATTTGATGAGTTGCTGCGGACTAGCTTTGCTTGATGTGATGATGCTCGTGTTGCGAGGCGCCCAGTGTGGACATGGACAACGCATCCTTAGGGATTACAGGTATGCCTAGCTCGTTCCACCCCTCTCCCCCTCTCTCCTTCCCCCCCACATTTTCTTTCTTTTCCCTCTCTGCTTATCTGGTGTATTTTTCATCAGTAGAATGTTTTGTCGATTCTATGCTGACGGACGGAGAGATTCTCACTTGAGGTTGTCCCCTAGGGACATAAGATTCTAGAGGTTCCTGTCTGATAAGCAGCCTGCTATCACCGGCTGGCCCCCCCGGCAGACGGGGGATGGGAGGTGGTATGATGGAGGCCCTTGAGCCCCCCCCTCCCGCCTCATTCGTGGGCTGGGGGGCCATTTATTTGATGCTCTGGCAAGGAACCTACCTTCTCAGCTTAAGACCAACACATGTCCTATATAAGTGAGATGATAGACTCCAATACGGTTTCTGCTGTCTCTAAAGTCCTAGAGTGTCTCTCCGTCCAACATGCCTCATTAGACTGCTTCATATGAGGTCGAAAATCTTAGATCTTCTGACTATATTCTTGCTCAAAGAATCTAGTAGTCCATACTTTGTATAAACGATCCTGCGAGGTCGACACTACAATGTTCACTTTTCTTTTCTCCTTTATAGACTACTGGACATATCTTGTTCTATGTTTTCTTTTATGTTATATAACAATAAAATAATGATTACAACAAAAAAAAAAAATAGTTCTACATGGGGCATATGAAGGTTTTACAAATATACATAGTTGGTTGAATAAAGGCACCAGTCGATCCAGTTCAACCTGAGTGTGTGTGTGTGTGTGTGTGTGTGTGTGTGTGAGAATGTGAGAGAGACTACTATTTTCCATATCCCTGTACAAGGAACACATTTAATCGTTTTTTGTTTTTTTTTAATTTATCAACACTGACACCACCAACTGTGGAAGGTAGTTTCACATCCTTATACCTCTAACAGTAAAGATCCCTTTACACAGTTTGAGATTGAATGGCTTCTTATGCCACTGGTATGGCCGCATGTCTTTTCTAGAGACCTTAGGTTAAATAGTTTCCTCCCAATGCTAGAGTCACCATTCACAGATTTGTATATTGCGATCAAATTCCCTCTTAAGGCTCCCTGCAACCTGGCTTAAAAATCGCTGCTATTACAGGAGTTTTGTATGCTGCCTGTAGAAGCAGCTCAACGTTATCCTATGTGTCCATGCACATTAGGATGAATACAGGTATATTTTAAGCTCAGCAATTAGAGGCAGGAAAGAAAACCCTTGAGGTTTGCGTTTCTGAATGGAGCTTTTTGGCAGAAAAAATGCAAAACTCCTCTTAACTCGCCTAAACTATGTACAATAATGTACTAATAATTTATTTCTTAGGCTACATGCACACTGGGTGTTTAATCCTTATGTGTGTCAATTCCCAACAATTCCAGTTGCCTGGGAAGCATAGATACAGCCCCGCTGCCAGCAACCTGTTAACATTTTTTACAGCCTGAAATATGCATTGAAAGGACGCTACACTGAATAATACTTGCGTTTAGGGCTATATGTGTTTAGGATCATATGCCCAGAATGCTGAAATTTTGCATGTTTCTGAATGCATATGATCGTACCACTTGGTGCAGCGTCCAGCCAATGCGTATTTCAGCCTGTTATAGAATTTTGACAGGCTGCTGGCAGCAGTGTGGGACACTGCACCAGTGCCTCCCAGGCACTCAAAGAGGCTATAATTTATGCACAGGAACATGTGACATTCGAAGCCCTTCCCACCCATTGACATTGCTCAGGGATCTTGATTGACAGATGAGCATTTCATCCTTACTCCATTGCTTATCATTGTAGTCTATGTGAATGGATAGACAGGGCTCCAGCCATCATGTGATTATTTAAAAAAAAAAAGTGATTTATGTGTAAAGAGCATTATGTGAAAGAAATCCATGAAAGCAAACTCTGTCAGATTGTTAAGATTCATTAAAAGTGAAAACACACAGGCGCACAACAAGTAGATGGTTGTACCACAATGGCAGGAAGTTGTGTGTAGTCCTTAAAATAGGTATACAGTTTTTTCAGTCCAGAAAAAATTAATAATAATAAAAAATGGTGATTAAAAAAAAAAATATATATATACTGTATTTATTGGCGTATAACACTCACTTTTTCACCATGAAAATTGGGTGCAAATAGTGCGTGCGTGTTATACGCCAATACTTCAGTTTTAGCTGCCTCGGGGGGGACAGGGAGGGGGGGCTGGACGAGCACTGTGAGATTACATAAAGTGAGAATCTCCTGTTTACTTGGCGGCCTCTGTAATAGGAAGTCCCATCTCCTGGGCCGCCATTGGACCACTGTTCTGTCTATCATAGGAGATTCTCACTGTATGTAATCTGTCAGCGCTCGTCCCGCCCCCCTCCCTGTCCCCTCTGGGCTGCAGATGGGCATCGATCAGGCTGCACTGATGGCAATGGTGAGGCTGCTGCATTGATGGCAATGGTGAGGCTGCATTGATGTGGACTAATGAGGCTGCATTGATGGCACATGTGAGGCTGCAGTTGGGCATTGATCAGGCTGCTTTGATGGCAATGGTGAGGCTGCAGATGGGCACTGACCCTTATTTTGCTTCAAAGTTCCTTATTTAAAATTTTAGTTTTTTTCCTGAAACTACCCTCTTTAAATGAATGTGCGTGTTATACGCCTGTGCGTGTTATACGCCGATAAATACGGGTATATATATATATATATATATATATATATATATATATAGTGGGGCAAAAAGGTATTTAGTCAACCACCAATTGTGCAAGTTCTCCCACTTAAAAAGATGAGAGGCCTGTAATTGTCATCATAGGTATACCCCAACTATTAGAGACAAAATGTGGAAACAAATCCAGACAATCACATTGTTTGATTTTTGAAAGAATTTATTTCCAAATTATGGTGGAAAATAAGTATTTGGTCACCTACAAACAAGCAAGATTTCTGGCTCTCACAGACCTGTATCTTCTTCTTTAAGAGGCTCCTCTGTCCTCCACTCATTACCTGTATTAATGGCACCTGTTTGAACTTGTTATCAGTATAAATGACACCTGTCCACAACCTCAAACAGTCACACTCCAAACTCCACTATGGTGAAGACCAAAGAGCTGTCGAAGGACAACAGAAACAAAATTGTAGACCTGCACCAGGCTGGGAAGACTGAATCTGCAATAGGCAAGCAGCTTGATGTGAAGAAATCAACTGTGGGAGCAATAATTAGAAAATGAAAGACATACAAGACCACTGATAATCTCCCTCGATCTGGGGCTCCACGCAAGATCTCACCCCGTGGGGTCAAAATGATCACAAGAACGGTGAGCAAAAATCCCAGAACCACGCTGGGTGACCTAGTGAATAACCTACAGAGAGCTGGGACCAACGTAACAAAGGCTACAATCAGTAACACACTATGCCGCCAGGGACTTAGATCCTGCAGTGCCAGACGTGTCCCCCTGCTTAAGCCAGTACATGTCCGGGCCCGTCTGAGGTTTGCTAGAGAGCATTTGGATGATCCAGAAGAGGATTGGGAGAATTTCATATGGTCACATGAAACCAAAGTAGAACTGTTTGGTAGAAACACAACTAGTCGTGTTTGGAGGAGAGAGAATGCTGAGTTGCAACCAAAGAACACCATACCTACTGTGAAGCATGGGGGTGGCAACATCATGCTTTGGGGCTGTTTCTCTGCAAAGGGAACAGGACGACTGATCCGCGTACATGAAAGAATGAATGAGCCATGTATCGTGAGATTTTGAGTGCAAACCTCCTCCCATCAGCAAGGGCATTGAAGATGAAACGTGGCTGGGTCTTTCAGCATGACAATCATCCCAAACACACAGCCCGAGCAACGAAGGAGTGGCTTCGTAAGAAGCATTTCAAGGTCCTGGAGTGGCCCAGCCAGTCTACAGATCTCAACCCCATAGAAAACCTTTGGAGGGAGTTGAAAGTCCATGTTGCCCAGTGACAGCCCCAAAACATCACTGCTCTAGAGGAGATCTACATGGAGGAATGGGCCAACATACCAGCAACAGTGTGTGACAACCATGTGAAGACTTACAGAAAACGTTTGACCTCTGTCATTGCCAACAAAGGATATATAACAAAGTATTCAGATGAACTTTTGATATTGACCAAATACTTATTTTCCACCATAATTTGCAAATAAATTCTTTCAAAAATCAGACAATGTGATTGTCTGGATTTGTTTCCACATTTTGTCTCTCATAGTTGAGGTATACCTATGATTACAATTACAGGCCTCTCTCGTCTTTTTGCCCCACTGTGTATGTATATATATATATATATATATATATATATATATATATATATATATATATATATATATATATATATATATATATATGTATATATTGATATGTATATATTGTGTGTTTTAGGTAGCAGCTATCCCCAGAGTGTGTCCCAAGACTCTGTAGGAAACTACAGAAAAGGGAGGCGCACCTAAGTGTAGTATTAAAAGGCACAATTTTATGCACAAATTAAATAACACTCACAGAATGTAAGGAAACACATGCAGGTCTTTTAAAGAAATCATCCTCTAGGCTGCCACTGTGAGTGTTATGTTATTCAATTTGTGCATAAAATTGTGCCTTTTAATATTACACATAGGTGCGCCTCCCTCTTTTTTTCTTTTCTGTCAGATTGTGAAGACATCTGTGCACAGCAGTCTTCAGGTCATCCCACAGATCTGGATGCAGGTCTGAGGCCTGGCTGGGTCTTTCCAAAACTTTAAACTTCTCTTGTTAAAGGCATTCTTTTGCTGATTTGGAGGTATGCTTTGGGTTGTTGTCACGCTGAAAGGTGAAATTCCTCTTCATCTTCAGCTATTTAGCAGAGGCCTGAAGATTTTGTGCCAATATTGACTGATATTTGAAACTGTTCATCAGTCCCTCCTCCTTGACCAAAGCCCCAGTTCCCGCTGACGGAAAGCCAGCCAGAAAGCATAATGCTGCCACCCAAGGGCCTGGTTTTAACTGCGCTAAATATTGGGCGTGGCTTAAATGGGGTGTGGTTATATAGAGTTTGAGTTGACTTACATAGTGCAGAATGTGGTAATGTTAAATAGGGAATGTATAGTGCGGAGTGTATGCATGTGCAGGAGAGGAGTGTGGAGTGTATGGTGGTTGGTAGTATGTGCAGGAGAGGAGTGCGGAGTGCATATAGGTGCATACTGTATATGTATGTGTGTATGTATGTATGGTCATGTGTGTGCGTGTGTATGTACATATGTGTGTATACATGCATGTGTACATGTTTGTGTGAATGTGTGTGTATATATGTGTGTTTGATCCCCCATAAAGGTGTGTATGCCAGTCCTGGCACATGGAAAATTAGTTGTTTGTGGCTAAGTTATGGACAGAGCGGTCATGTGACCCTGTGCAGATTGCAATGTGTGTAGACAGACAGATCCTCTCCATCGTTGGACTCCCGGATCCCTAGACTCCTTGTGCAGATGGATCCTCCCCCATCCCTGGACTCCTTGTACAGACGTCGCCACTGGCACCCTGAGCAGCCTCTGCACTGCCAGGGTAAAAACACAAGACACGTGGCGGGGGGGCGGGCTCTGCCACAGGAGGTGGGCAGAGGGACAGGAGGTTGGCAGAGGGACAAGTGGGGAACAACGTCACAGGAGGTGGGCAGAAGGACAGGTGGGGAGCAACATAACAGGAGGTGGGCAGAGGGACAGGAGGGGGCAACATCACAGGAGGAGGGCAGAGGGACAAGTGGGGAGCAGCTTCAGAGGAGGTGGGCAGAGAGACAGGAGAGGGGCAGCATTACAGGAGGAGGGCAGAGGGACAGGTGGGGGGCAGCATCACAGGAGGAGGGCAGAGGGACAGGTGGGGGGCAGGATCACAGGAAGAGGACAGGACAGAAGGGGAGCAGCGTCACAGGAGGTGGGCAGAGGGATAGGAGGGGGCAGCATCACAAGAGGGGTGCAACATCAGAGGAGGTGGGCAGAGGTACATGTGGTGGGCAGCATCACAGGAGGTGGGCAGAGGCACAGGAGGGGGCAGCGTCACAGGAGGATAGAGGAACAGACAGGTGGGGGCAGTGTCACAGGAGGTGGGCAGCGGGACATGAGGGGTGCAGTGTCACAGGAGGTGGGTAGCGGGACAAGAGGGGCAGCATGACAGGAGGAAGGCAGAGAGATAGGTGGGGGCAACCTCACAGGAGGAGGGCAGAGGGACAGGAGAGGGGCAGCAGAACAGGAGGTGGGCAGAGGGACAGGTGGGGGGCAGCCTCACAGGAGGTGGGCTGGGGGACAGCAGAACAGCAGGTGGGCAGAGGGACAGGAGGGGGGCAGCGTAACAGGAGGTAGGCAGAAGGACAGGTGGGGCAATGGGACAGATAGGGGACAGTGGAGCAGGAAGAGGGCAGAGGGACAGGGGGTGGGCAGCAGAACAGGAGGGGGCAGTGTCACAGGAGGTGGGGAGCAGCATCACCAGAGGTGGACAGAGGGACAGGTAGGCAGAGGGACAGGTGGGGAGCAATGTCATAGGAGGATGGCAGGGGAACAGGAGGTAGGCAGAAGGACAGGTGAGGGAAGGGGGCAGCAGCACAGGAGGTGGGCAGCAGAACAGGAGGTAGGCAGAGGGACAGGTGGGGGGCAGTGGGACAGGAGAGGGGCAGAGGAGAACCTCTCCAGCATCAGGTCTTCAGGCAGTGGTGGGTGGTGGGGCTTGTGCAGTTCCAGTTAGGGAGGTGATAGTGGAGGGGTGAAGAGGTGCTCATAGGACAGGGGTGCGAGGTCACCACGGGGATGGCGGTGGTCAGGAGGCAGAAGGTTTCAGGCAGGTGTCTGACTCTGACAGCTGCTGTGCTCCTCCTGTCTATCTTCTCTCAGCGAGAAAGCTGAGCCACATCCTGCCACTTAAAAGAATGAGACCTGTGCCCTCACACCTCACCTCCGATGCCGGCTCCTCCCTCCTCCTCCCCGCTCCCTCCAGTCTGACTCCCACTCCATCCAGGCAGCAGGGCAGGCACTCTGCATACATCATCCAACCATCCACCTGGAGGCTGGGCTCCCCGCTGCTCAAATTAGGAGTGCTCCGCTCCTATCTTCTCTCTGGGACCGGATTCTCCCTGCTCGCTGTGCTGTTGGTTGGGTGTGCAGGCATGGGCATCCGCAGAACTTTTTTTTGGGGGGGCATCATTTTAAGGTCACCCATGCAATATGAAAAGATGTACATTCTCTAGGCTATATTTATATGGGCATGGTATGCCTGGCCTGAGTAATTTCCAATACAAAGTGACGCTGAATTATCTCTCATATAACACATATATCTTTCCAGTGGAAAAATATATGTGTTATATAAGAGATAATTCAGCTTTACTTTGTATTGGAAGTTACTCAGGCCAGGTGTACCCCCAGTCCATGCCCATATACATATAGCATAGAGAATAGAGAGATATTGCAATGTATTGCAATACATCTGTTGTGGTCATATTTTGATCTTGATGAAAACGGCCTATACAAAGTGAAGAAAATTAATAATCTTTTAACATACACAGACATATCTTTCCAGTAATAGGTGTCCAACTTTCCAGCAATATGTAAATCAAAATGCTCCTCCTACTGTAACTGCTGTTACCTGCGGTTCTTCTTCTGTTGCTTGCAACTGTATATGCCACTCACTTCAGGTTAGGATTTCCTGTGATGTGATGTTGAGTAGGCACTGGCAGCGTATCACTCAGCGGCTTGGCCACTGACTGCACTGAGTGGGCGGCGCCGGCCGGATCTACACAACACGTACACAGGAGGCAGCCTGTAGAGGAGCAGCGGAACGGCCGAGCCATCTCATGCGATGATCGGGTGAGGGAGGGACATCAGATGTGTCAGAACATAGAGAAGCCGGCTGACTCAGAAAAAGTCAGCAGCAGCCATGGCGGACACTGCAGCTGGCAACTGCAACACCTTCTTGACGATTTCAGGGGGGTGGACGCCCATGTGTGCAGGGGATCCTGTACAAATGACGGTGCATGTTACCGCTCTGCTCCCCTATCTTGGTGCCCTAAGGCATCCATGGGTGCAGTGTGTTTTAATGCACAGTGCTTTCCCTCCTCTCTGGGCTTGTGTGCAGTAAACACTCTGCACCCATTGATGATAAGCCACTGCTGCCACCACTATGCTTTACTGTGTGTGTTTTTTTTTTTTATGATGATGCGCTGTGTTGGTTTTGCTCCAAATATACTTTTTGGAATTATGGCCAAAACGTTCAGTATAATGCCCTGTACACACGTTAGGACATTGATCGGACATTCCAACAACAAAATCCATGGATTTTTTCTGACGGATGTTGGCTCAAACTTGTCTTGCATACACACGGTCACACAAAGTTGTCGGAAAATCCGATCGTTCTGAACACGGTGACGTAAAACACGTACGTCGGGACTATAAACGGGTGCAGTGTGTTTTAATGCACAGTGCTTCCCCTCCTCTCTGGGCTCGTGTGCCGTAAACACCCTGTACCCATGGATGATAAGCCACTGCTGCCACCACTATGCTTTACTGTGTGTGTTTTTTTTTTTTTTTTTTTATGGTGATGCGCTGTGTTAGTTTTGCTCCAAATATACTTTTGAAAAAATGGCCAAAACGTTCAGTATAATGCCCTGTACACACATTAGGACATTGATTGGACATTCCAACAACAAAATCCATGGATTTTTTCTGACGGATGTTGGCTCAAACTTGTCTTGCATACACACGGTCACACAAAGTTGTTGGAAAATCCGATCGTTCTGAACGCGGTGACGTAAAACACATACGTCGGGACTATAAACGGGGCAGTAGACAATAGCTTTCGTCTCTTAATTTATTCTGAGCATGCGTGGCACTTTGTGCGTCGGATTTGTGTACACACGATCGGAATTTCCGACAACGGATTTTGTTGTTGGAAAATTTTATAGCAAGCTCTCAAACTTTGTGTCAGAAATTCCTATGGAAAATGTGTGCTGGTGCCTACACACGGTCAAAATTTCCGATACCAAGGTCCTATCACACATTTTCCATCGGAAAATCCTATCGTGTGTACAGGGCATTAGTCTCATCAGAACATAACATTTTTTTCCCACATGCTTTTGGCAGACGTGATGTAGATTTTTGCAAAATGTAGCCAAGCTTCAATGTATTTTTAGTAAGAAAAGACTTCCACTTTGTCACCCTACCTCAGTACTTGCCAGAAATTCCTGCAGCTTCTTTAATGTTGCTGTAGACCTCCTGTAGGCTCCTCTTCTTGGTTTTTCATCTATTTTGAAGGAATGTCTAGTTCTTGGTGTAATATCATTGTTGTGCCACATTGTCTTCTTTTATTGATGACCATCTTCACTGTGTTATATGGTATATCTAATGAATTTTTTGTACTCTTATTCTGACTGATACCTTCCAACAATGACATCCCTTTGATGCTTTGTAAGCAGCAGAAGATGATCAATGCTTTGGAATGGCCTAGCCAGAGCCCAGACCTCAATCCAATTTGATTTGGAGAAGGAAAAAAAACAAAAAAAAAAAACCTAAATGGTGGGACTTTAAATGAAGCAGATCACTAAGTTATATGAGCCAATCAGTATACACATTGTTTATTGATTGCAGAGTTGATACATACACCTATAGAATATTACATAGTAAATTGATATTACAATGCATTAACAGGTCCCTATACACTTTACCTTTGGGAGTTCCTCCCCATTTTTTCAGCTGTGGAATTGGTTTATATATTTTTTACCCATTGATTCCTACAGATACCCTTGGGAATTAGCTACAACACTATCTATACAAACTATTAACTATATATACCGCAGCTACTAATTGGGATTTCCTATTCTTACATCCACTACTGGTTATTGATCCTATGCCGTGCCTCGAGGTTCTCCATCTCAGCTTCCGGGGTTGACATTCTCTATAATGCCTTTTACCTGTGATATTATCTACACAAGTACTCTTAGACTACAAATAGGTGAGAATGCTCGGGACCTTTGTGTTCCCCCTTTCCCCCTTATGTTTTTTACATTTTTATTACTATACTCATTTGGTAATTGTATTTCATTATAGATACCCCTCAACTCTGCATCTGCTCCTGACGAGTGGTAACATAACCACGAAACGCGTAGAGCTTTCCTATGATGCGTTGTCACAGTATTTATGCCCAACATTTGTATTATACCATATTCTATATTAATGAACCAATCCACCATTGCTTTTTATACCTTTATATTGCTTTTGCTAAAATTGGGGTCTACACACCTAATTTAAGACAATGTATATTATTGAATTAATTATGTATTGATATGTAATGTTTTGATCTTGCCAATCAATATTTATCAGTATATTATATTATCATATTTTTGATAATGAATTTACCATATACTACTATGTGTTGCTCAAGATCCATTCATTGAGACCTGCTAATGCATTCTTATATCAATTTACTATGTAATACTCTATAGGTGTATGTATCAACTTTGCAATTAATAAACAATGTGTATACTGATTGGCTCATATAACTTAGTGATCTGCTTCATTTAAAGTCCCACCATTTAGTTTTTTTTTTTTTTCCTTTTCTCAATGTATCGGGGATGGAGGTGCATGTGTAGCTCACTGCCTCGTCTAAAGTCCCACTTCAGCCTTAGGGTAGTTTGTTTTCAATTTGATTTGGAGTGCTTTTGCAAGGAAGAGTGGGCAAAGATTCCCAAGGTAAGATGTGACATGCTGATAGATTCCTACCCTAAAAGACTGAATGCTGTCATAAAATCAAAAAGTACTTCAACAACGTATTAGTTTAAGGGTGTGCATATTTATGCAACTCCATTATTGTAAGTGTCACCCCTTTAAAGAACACAGTTCATTTTTATTTGAATTGCATATGTTAATGGTCATATTAAAGGTAGAAATAATTCAGAGTTGATTTATCTTATGTTATCTGATTTATTTATTTTTTAAAAACTGTATTTTTAAAGGGGCGAAACTATGAAATCAATTGAAATCTCATAACACAGCACTTAAAGTGTTAACCCCTCATAAGCGCTAAAACAATTAACACAACAAAAGAATAACGACATCTATATAAATGAAAGTGGAACTTCAGTCAGAAAACTAAGTCCTGCTAGATCACTTCAGGCTGGCCTCCTTTGCAGGTATAGATACTGTTTGTAAAACTTAAAAAAAAAAGTATAAAATCAAAAAGTCGCGCTAAAGGCTGAAGGGGACAACTGGCAAATGCCTAGAAAGCCTCATAAGAATATGAGGGTGGATAGTGATCACTGAGTGAATACATTTTAAGGAAGTGCTAGGCAATGTGAATATGCACTATAAAAATAAACAAAACTAAAAATACCATTTAGTAACTGGGACACAGATATTATTTACTATGTCCGTAAGGAAAAATCAATATTGCGTGACCCAATCAATAACAAGTGAGTATCTCAAATATCAAAAGGAATAATAATGTGACAAATCTGTGACTATGGAAACTAAACCGTAATTTATATAGAAAAACAGTATAGAAATAAAGAAAAATAAACCCAAAAAAAGTCCATAGCTCAACAAAAACAGTACTGATTAAAGTCCATCCATGCTAAAATAACATGCATGAAATAAAGCTTGTCTCCAAGTGCTCTGTGAATATTGGAACAAAAACTTGCTGTGGTGAAAAATAGGGTGCGTAAACAGACCTCCACCTCTTGAAAAAATGCTGCCTCTTACCAGATAGAATTGGTCTCTTAATTACAGGAGACCTAGGGGGCGGATGGCTGCAACCCCATCCAGGGATCTTTAAAGCAGGCGCTCAGCGTCCGAATCCAGGGACTCTCTCCAACCCACATCAGCATAAATGGAAATGTCTCGTCTTCTGCCACTTTCAGCAACGTCTCCTGAACGAGACGTTGCTGAAAGTGGCAGAAGACGAGACATTTCCATTTATGCTGATGTGGGTTGGAGAGAGTCCCTGGATTCGGACGCTGAGCGCCTGCTTTAGGCTCGATTCACACCTATGCATGTTGCTTTTGAGCGTTTTTGGAGGTTTTTTTTTCATGCTTGGCACGTTTTTGAGCAGCGTTTTTGTAGCGTTTTTGCGGCGTTTTTGCCGCGTTTTTGCCGCGATTTGCGTTTTGCGTTTTTTTTTTTTTTTTTTCATTTTTTTTTACAGTCTTAAAAAAAAATTACAAAAAAAAAAAAAAATAATAAAAAAAAAAAAAACGGCAAAAACGCACCAAAAACGCTGCAAAAACGCTGCAAAAACGGTGCACTTGCGTTTTTGATGCTTGTCCATTGAAATCCATTACATGCAAAACGCTGCTTTTTGCATGAAAAAAAGTCCCCGACCCTTTCCAAAAACGCAGAGATACAAAAAAGCATTGATGTGAATATGTTCCATAGGAACCCATGTTAAAAAATTCCCATGCATTTCTGCAAAATGCAAAATGCATCAAAAAACGCGCTAGTGTGAATGGAGCCTTAAAGATCCCTGGCTGGGGTTGCAGCCATCCGCCCCCTAGGTCTCCTGTAATTAAGAGACCAATTCTATCTGGTAAGAGGCAGCATTTTTTCAAGAGGTGGAGGTCTGTCTACGCATCCTATTTTTCACCACAGCAAGTTTTTGTTCCAATATTCACAGAGCACTTGGAGACAAGCTTTATTTCATGCATGTTATTTTAGCATGGATGGACTTTAATCAATACTGTTTTTGTTGAGCTATGGACTTTTTTTGGGTTTATTTTTCTTTATTTCTATACTGTTTTTCTATATAAATTACGGTTCAGTTTCCATAGTCACAGATTTGTCACATTATTATTCCTTTTGATATTTGAGATACTCACTTGTTATTGATTGGGTCACGCAATATTGAGTTTTCCTTACGGACATAGTAAATAATATCTGTGTCCCAGTTACTAAATGGTATTTTTAGTTTTGTTTATTTTTATAGTGCATATTCACATTGCCTAGCACTTCCTTAAAATGTATTCACTCAGTGATCACTATCCACCCTCATATTCTTATGAGGCTTTCTAGGCATTTGCCAGTTGTCCCCTTCAGCCCTTAGCGCGACTTTTTGATTTTATATGATTTATGGTTTACTACTTTTTAGTCGCAGCTTATACCAATTAGTGTAAGCGCAATATTTGTTTTTTACCTTAAAAAAAAAAGTGCCTATACTGTTCATAATCCAGTAATACGCTGTTTCGCTCTGCTCTGTTTATGCTCAGTTGCTCTCCATTTTTGGCATTGTGCCGAAAATCAGAGCCACTAGAGGCTAATCTGCTGATAGCCTAAATATTTACTGCTGCTCAGGGGCTCTGGCTTTCAGCAAAATGGCGATCTCGAAGAAACAGGAGCAATGCTGGTGGCAATTTACAGCACACACTAATTTTGGTAGACAAATTCATTATGTGGAATGTATGTTCCTTGCTAAGGAATATTATTTTTTTATCATGTTGAAATGGATAAAGTTCAGCTTGAAGTTCTCCTTAATAAACATAAACCACATGTATACAAATGTGTCCATTGCTCAAACAACCTGTAATCAAATCTGCAAATGTGTTCATTCAAAAGAAATACAAAGGGGTTGATTTACCAAAGGCAAATCCACTCTGCACTACAAGTGCACTAAAAGTGCACTTGTAAGAGCAGTCAGTGTAGATCCGAGGGGAAGATCTGAAATGAGGGGAAGCTCTGCTGATTTTATCATCCAATCATGTGCAAGCTAAAATGCTGTTTTTTATTCTCCTTGCATGTCCCCCTCAGATTTACAGCGACTGCACTTTCAGTGCCCTTTCAATAACCCCCAAAGTGTCCATTTTACTCCGCCTGTGCATCTCTCAATCCCAATAACGACAAATTCTTTCACCCTGTGTTTAGCTCCTCTGTGCATGAAATCCAATGCACAGGTGATCCCCTTCACCAGTTAACCTCCCTGACGGTTTTCCCAAGTGTGGCTCGAGGTTAAATTTCAGCACCATTAGCAGTAACCCCGAGCCACACTCGGGATTACATCTCAGGATCCTGGTGCAGGTAACTTACCTTGTCCCCTAGTATACTGCGATGTCCCCCCGCGCTGTCTGCGGGCTCCGTCCTCTGCCTGAAGCCTCTTTGTACCAGGCTCCGTTCCCTGTGAGCGACGCATGGGGGCGGAGCCTGGCGGCAAATTCAAAAAAAGTCAAAATCATAACACATACAGTACTGTAATCTTACAGATTACAGTACTGTATGAAATCATTTCACTTCCCTTTTGTCCCCAGTGCTTTGGCCCATGCCCTGCATGCAGTTTTATATTATATATACTGTTCTTTCTGCTTGGAAACTTGAGATTGTCCATAGCAACCAAAAAGTGTCCCTTTACGTCAAAGGTGGCTTTAGACCAGCTAGAAAACAGCGATAGTAAATTAGAACACTTGCAGAATTGAGCGATAGTGAATCATGGGGAAATGTATTTTATTATTATTATATTATTATTTTTATTAATTATTTATATTTATTTATTATATTATAATTTATGATTTTGTGTTTCAAACTTCATCATACCCGGGATATGTACTAGACTCTTGGTGGACAGATCTAAGTGTGTTATTGCTAAGAATTACAGACCTACAATATAAAAAGCCAAATTTCTATGCAAAATAATTGTACTGCTTTGAGAAGCAAAAATCTGAAATAATCATACCGCCAGGGAGGTTAAGCAGAACAACACTCACCAAAGAGTAATGCCTGTCTCTCTTAAGATAGGCACAAGAGCTCAAAATGATCCCAAAAGCAATCCTCATCTGTCTGTGTATGCAGCTACTCAGGACTTCATAGAGGACACTTTGTATTTCTTTTGAATGAACACGTGTGCAGATTTGATCATAGGAAATTGTTAGAGCGCTGGACACATTTGTATACGTGCGGTTTATGCTTATTAAGGAGCACTTAGGAAAGATTAACACTTTAAGTGCTATGCTACAGTATATGATGTTTTAAGTGGCTTCATAGTTTCACAATTTTTGGTGGGTATTAGGCATAGCGGCTAAATATGTTAAATACACTCTATTACCAAAAGTATTGGGACGCCTGCCTACACGCACATGAACTTTAATGGCCTCCCAGTCTTAGTCTGTAGGGTTCAATATTGAGTTGGCCCTTTGCAGCTACAATAGCTTCAACTCTTGGAAGGCTGTCCACAAGGTTTAGGAGTGTGTCTATGGGAATGTTTGACCATTCTTCCAGAAGCGCATTTGTGAGTTCAGGCACTGATGTTGAACGAGATGACCCGGCTCGCAGTCTCCACTCTAATTCATTCCAAAGGTGTTCTGTCGTGTTGAGGTCAGGACACTGTGCAGGCTAGTCAAGTTTCTCCATCCCAAATTCCCTCATCCATGTCTTTATGGACCTTGTTTGTGCACTGGTGTGCAGTCATGTTGGAACAGGAAGGGGCTTTCCCCAAACTGTCCCCACAAAGTTAGGAGCATGAAATTGTCCAAAATATCTTGGTATGCTGCTGCCTTAAGGGTTCCCTTCACTGGAACTAAGGGGCCAAGCCCAACCCCTGAAAAACAACCCCACACCATAATCCCCCTCCACCAAATGATTTGGACCAGTGCACAAAGCAAGGTCCATAAAGACATGGATGAATGAGTTTGGGGTGGAGGAACTTCACTGACCTGCACAGAGTCCTGACCTCAACCCTATAGAACACCATTTGGATGAATTTGAACGAAGACTGCGAGCAAAGACTTCTTGTCCACAATGGTGCATGACCTCACAAATGTGCTTCTGGAAGAATGGTCAAACATTTCCATAGACACACTCCTAAACCTTGTGAACAGCGTTCACAGAAGAGGTAAAGCTGGTATTGCTGCACAGAACTCAATATTGAACCTTACGGACCAAGACTGGGATGCCATTAAAGTTCATATGCGTGTAAAGGCCGGCGTCTCAATACTTTTGGTAATATAGTGTATATAGATATTATTTGATTTGCACAATGTTTGGACTCATAATTTGGAAATGTTTGTGTATTGAACACAAAGTGGGGATTATCTTAATTTTTGCAGGGGTGTGTAAACCTTTTGTATCCACTGTAAATATTAAACATATGCGCATGGAACACTTTAATCATAAATACTATCCTTACCGATCTAAACAGTGTTTCGCTGTGACAACCCATTCACGATCAATCAATGTTCCACCACAGAAGTGCAGATTAAAGCTGCAAGACAGAGAAAATTTTAATTGCATACTAATGCTCATAGATAAGCATGGAAGGAGCTGACAAAGGAGGTAGCACTGTTTCAAACGGGCTTCAACTTATTAATGAGCATTGTGAACAGCAAGCTTTTACAAAGCATTAGCAGAGCTTTCGGAAGCTTTGTTGTAGCTTTTAAAGTATAATTCAACTCCAGTGTGTAAATGTTGAACACAGATCCTAATGGGAGTGCTGATGGCCACTTTAAACAAGTTGCTAGCAGGCTTTCAACAAGCTTCAAGTAGTGATGAAGCCTGCTAGCAGCTAGGTTAAAGTGGCAATCAGTACTCTCATTAGGGACTGTGTTCAACATTTACTAATTAGAGTTTAAAGAGGAAGTAAACCCTGATGGGTTTTACTTCCTCTTTATTTCCCTGCAAAGGTAAAGCATAATGGACTACTATGCATTGCATAGTAGCCCATTACGTGTCCCTTACCTGAAAACGAAGCCTGCGATGTCACCGATGTCCCCGCCGGCTGGAAGTGTCCATCTTCAACCCTTTTCCTTCCGCAGTAGTGGACTCCAGGCTCTGTGACTGACCGGAGTCGCGTGACGTTACTCCCGTGCATTTGTGCAGGAGCCGCCAGTCACGGCATGATCCCTTTAGAAACGGCACGACCATGCCCTTTCTAAAGTGTGCATGTGCCGATGATGTTGGCGTACGTGTATATTCTAAATATCTCCTAAACCGTGCAGGTTTAGCAGATATTTCCAGCACCTACAGGTAAGCCTTAAAATAGGCTTACCTGTAGGTAAAAGTGGTTGTATAGAGTTCACAACCACTTTAATGGTACTTTAAAAGCTTCAACAAAACTTGTTGAAAGCTATGCAAATGCTGTGTAAAAGCTTACTGGTCATACTGCTCTTATACAAGCTGAAGCCCATGTGAAACAAGCCTTATATATTATATGTTAGGTGAGTTAGACTTGTAAAACTCACATTTTACAAAACATATATAGGTATTGCTATGAGTTGAATGCTTAACTTTTGTTTTTTCTCACCTCAGTCGATCCTTTAATGGTTTCTAAACATGTGCACTAAGCGTTAGTGCATAGTACAAGTTCCTGACACCTTTATTAATACAATTTAATCTGACATGATACGCAATGATTATACATGACTATGGAATGATAAAATGAACTCAGGTTGCGAATTAAATTCTATCGACACTATGGGGCAGTGTTGCCAACCTACCAGATTGAAATTTACTGACACGACACTCTAAATTTACTGGCACCGCCAGGTTTTTACTGGCATTTCCAAAAATTGCCAAATTAGAGTTTTAACTGCAAATTTCAGCATTTAGGCTTCAAATAAATACAATTTGCAATTAGCAATGTAATTTAAGGCACAAAACATATTTCTAATTGTATTTTCAATATAGTAAGTAAATAGCTCAGGGACAGTACTCAGGAGGGCAGGAAATTACCATGGTCAGGCACATGAAATTGACTCTCTCGGGGGGGCGTGTCCTAGCCGCGGAGCTGCATGGCAGCTTGAGTGGGGAACTCCGATGATCCACAGCCTCTCAAAGCAATGCCTTCTGACCAGGCACCCACCGCTACTGTGGGTAATGACACTCAACACAAGGAGGGATCATTGAGGGGGAAACCCGCGCCTGTGCAGCCCCGCAAACTTAGGAGAAATCCTAAGATGGCGCTGGCACACTAAGCACGGCAGCACCTGCTACACGGCCCCACCGACACAAGCACACAGGAGGACTTCACAGACCTCCAGTCACCTCAGAAAGATCCTTACAATAGACCAGCCTCCTCACCGCTGCAATCCCCACTCTCCAGGGCACATGTGAGTAAAAAACTGAATCTCTCCCCTGCACTGACACCGCTGCCACTCACTGAGCCTGACAACCCCCTTGAGGAATTCTCTGCCTCAGATAAGCCTGCCACTGTATCAGAGCTTAAACACACGCTGCAATCACTGTACCAGGGCATTCAATCTAACAGACAGAGCAATCAGCCACACACAGGCGTAGATCACCCACATCGCCGAATGAACGGATGACCTAGAATCAAAAGTGGGGGAAGTAGTATCAGCTCACAATGACTTGGTGGATACCTACCAGGATCAATCACAGGAAATACAGTGACTTAAAGACAAGGTGGCAGAACAATGTTAAAATCAGGGGTATACCTGAATCTGTAACACAGCCAGAACTCATTGGCTACCTACAAGCACTGTTCAAAAAGATCCTACCATCAGTCTCCAAACAGGATCTCCCCATTGATTGGGCACAAACATGTTAAACGTAGCTTCCTTCCAGCCTCAGTACCACGTGATGTAATTGCACGAATACATTTTTTTTTACATCAAAAATATGCTAATGTCCACTGCCAGGAAACTAAAACTACCTGATCCATTCGCTCGCTTCGCAATCTATGCTGACATATCCCAGGCCACCTCAGCTAGACGGTGGGAATTCAGGTCTATAATGGAAACCTTATGAGCTCAACAAATCAAATATAGCCGGGGGCACCCCACAAAACTCCTGGTAACATACAAACACAAAGTAGTTCCCATAATGACACCGAAAGATGGCTTCAAATATCTCTCACAATGGGGGTTCCAAACAACACATCCTCCATCCAACATCTTTCAAAAGTTTGGGAGACAACTCCCTATCTTGATCCCAGACTATCATAGACAACTAACCTGGTAGTCGGTCAACTCTCACTCTGTTAACCTCTTCCTAGATGAGAGGAAAGTGGCTCGTACTTCCCTGACTCGGGTGATAATCTACACCCCCTGGTAGCTGAGTCTGCAAAGCAGATTTCACATTGTTCCTATGCCGTTTAACGCAGCTGGTTATTCTCATGCTTTACAGTTAATGCGTAATTGTTCAGTTTTATGTGTCTTGTTACTTTCTGTAGTTTTCTACTCAATCCAGATAAGGTACCAAAATGTAATTATTTATTTTATAACCTTGTATGCATCTTGTTTTAGCTCCCTTGCAGACATTTCCAAGCATATCCATGCTGCCCAGTGGTCAAAATAACCTCCATTAATGCCAAGGGCCTTAATACCCCCTATAAAAGGTCTGTCCCCTGGAAAGAGGCCACCCATCTTCACACTGACATCCTATGCGTTCAAGAGACACTTTAAACAATCCAACCCTCCCACTTACAAACACAAAAGATTTTACACACTACTTTTTCGCAAATGCTGACATTAGATCCAAAGGTGTCATGATAGCTATAAAACATTCCCTACAGTTTCAACTTCATGACTCCTGCTCTGACCCAGCTGGTCGTTTCATTATACTACAAGCCACTATAGACAACACCCAGATTACTCTGAGTAACCTATACACACCTAACACACACCAATGCTTTTTTTCCCAGGAAATCCGAGCAAAAGTAAAAACAAAAATTGATTCCATCACATGGTCAGACCATGCCCATGTCTCCTTAGAAATCTTTGAGACCCCTTCAAAAAGAACACGTCTCTTTGGCAACTGAATGCGGCTCTTCTTACGAACCCCAGATACAAGGAGCAGATCAAACAAGAACTATGCTCTTTCTTCCAGCCGAATGAAATCGACTCTCACAGTGACACTGACAGCAGTGTGCAGCAGAACAGATGTAGATGACACCTCACCGACACGACACGTCCCCTCCTGAGTTACACTGACAGTGTCTCTCCACACCAGGTAGTCCACTCCAGTCCAAACAGCACTGAAAGTCCTAAAGTCCGCACACGAGGCTCCTGCCGCTCTGCTCGGCTCCCTTACATCATGACATCACATGCCACTTTCAGGCACCGCCTCCACTAGACCCGCCCCCTGCCAGTGCCACCAAACACATTGTAGCATTAATTTGGATGGTCTCACCCGGATCCGGACCGGAGCTGCGCAGTTCCGAGCTGAGCGTCACAGCTATATTTTTTACTGTAAACCTTTTCCTCTCGCTGGCATTTACTGGCAGTAGAAAAGTGCCTCTCTTTTTTACTGACTGTCAGTAAAAATACGGATGGTTGGCAACACTGCTATGGGGTTGATTTAATAGGGACCTCATTCACTAAGCTCTGGGTCAAATTCTCTTGCAAAATACAACTTCCTTTAAAAATTGAACAGCCTATTTGCCTTTAATCGACCCCTATAGCTCTCATTCCTCTCAACAACTTCCCAGGGGGTCCCACCCAGGAAAGTCCTCAAAGGCCTTCAATCCCTTGGCAGTTTTTAACAATATTAGGTATATCTAGCAGTAGTTAGTCAAATCCAAATGTTATGGTTCTGTAACGTTGAAGATGTTTCATAGCTTATCAATCAAATTCTTCAGTTCCTAGAGTGTCAGGAAGATACCCCAGCATTTACATTCACATCTTAGTACACCTTAATTCAATCAGCATGAAATGTGTAAATGTTGATTGTCCAAGAGCAGGATGGGAGGTGTGAAAGTCGTGGTGCCAATATCTTCTAGTTACAGTTACAACCCATTGAATGCAACTGGTTTGTTTTGTTGGTGTAAAAGAGGCCATCTACGTCCAAATGGAACAACCATCTTTAAACAGTTGGAAGTCTTTGTCACCATTTTCCTTCGATATATGATGTTGTTTCTACCCTGGTGATTTTTCAACAATTTACACCTTTAGGCTGGCTATACACTAGTATAATTTAATTTGACCTTATTTGAAGTTTTAAGAGCATCCATTTGATTTTCTGATCATTAGTGGGGTCAAATCAATGTTCGTTTTTAACCGCAGTGATGTGAAATTTCAAAAGAGCACAATAGAATTTTTTTCTTGATCTAATGAATTTGTAACATTGAATGTGGTTTTTGTTTGGTCCATTTGTTCCAAAATTGAATGTGAAAGCAAATGAAGATTTGCAATACTTTCGTATGAATGTTCGTTCAACAAAAACACTATTGTTTACCCAGCTTTAGCCATGGAAATTGAGGAACTAAATCCTTTGCAGTCTTTCTAACACCAACAGTGGGATTATTTAACTAGGACAGGATGGTACCATAACTTTCACACTCACCATCCTGCTCTGGGACAGTCAACATTTACACATATGGTGATTGGATTAGGGTTTCCTACTACTAGATATACCATGACCTGAATAAATGAAAATCCTCAGAATATATCAGGTATATTACCAGCCAGAGCTTATCAGACTTGTGGTTTCATCTTGCACAAATAGAGGGGGAGAGTTAAACCTAGTATACACTGCTAGTTTTTTTTTTTTTTTTATTCAACCCTGACATCTTAGTTCAGAGCCGCTGTACTAACAACCTGACGTTAGTACAGCAATTTTCTCTGCTGTTCTATTGCGTTCTAACAGAGAGGCGGCCCCCCCGCCAGAACTCTTTGGTCAGCACTCTCAGACATTGACTTAGAGCGCTGATCGGGAGGCGCTCCGCAGACCTTCACGGTCATGCCCCTTTGACAAAAGCTGGCTGAACAGCCGGCTTCTGTCAGACTAGCTGCAGTACACATGGCCCGAATGACGACAGGTTCCTATTGAACTGGTCGATGCTGCCCAACATTCGGCCTGTGTGTACGGGGCTTAAATGTCTTCCAGTAATCTGGGAGCACTTGCAAGAACTTTATAGATAAAATGTTTTGTAAGCAATTTTATTTACCTTGTTCGAAGACTGATCTGCCAAGGCCAAGAATATGGATATGCTTCACACCCACCTACTATCCTTCCAAAGCATTTTCTTTGTTTTTTTTTTGGCTTTCCACACTCAATTTCTGTTGAGGCTTAAACAGTAAAATACATTAACATCATATCAGTGGAGAATTAGCACATAACATTAGCACATAACATTTCTTCACTACTTCAGTCCCCGTACCTTTATACCTCTTATGAACTTTAGCAATTATAACATTTCCACTATGGGCAAGTTTAATCTGCAAGAACTTTGTCATACTTGACATGTTCGTTTCGCTCCGAATTGATCGTACTAATTTTTCATTATTAGTAAATTCGGATGTATCTGAATTTCCAAATTACAATAGTAACGAATTTGAACGAATCCGAAATAACGAAACAAAAATAGTTTTCAAATCTAATCTGAATTTCTGAAGAGAAAAAAATAAAATAGAAATAAAGGAATAGAATAGAAAATACAGGAATATAATATAATAGAGTAAAACAGAACAGAATAGAAAATAAAATAATAGAAGATAAAGAGATAGAATAGAAAATAAAAGAACAGAATAAAATAGAATAGAAAATAAAAGAATATAATAAAATAAAAAATTTAATACAATAAAATAGAAAAAATTTAACTATCTTCTAAAATTGGAATTTCAAGCAAAATATATTTGAATACAATAGAAAAGAATAGAATAGAAAAAACATAACCTTCTTCCGAAATTAGAATTTCGAATAGAATAAATTTGAATAGAATAGAAAAGAATAAAATAGAAAATAAAAGAATATAATAAAAAAAAGAAAACAATAGAATGGAAAGAATATAAATTTGAATTGAATAGAATAGAAAATAATAGATTATAATAGAATAGAAAATAAAAGAATAGATTTGACTAGAATAGAAAAGAATAGAAAGACTATAACCATCTTCCAAAATTCTAATTTCGAACAGAATAAATTCGATTTCAAATGGAATTTGATTTGATTGCAATTTGAATGGATTTACACTGGAATTTGATCCCAATTTTAATCCAATTCGAATCCATTAAAATTTTCTAGAAAAAGGATTAAACAAATTTAATTATGTTGTTTGACATACGTCACTCTTCCATATGCTCCTTGCTGTTAAGGCCAGTTATAGGCTTGGCAGTTGCTGTTTGTACCGTTGGTAATTCAGTGCGGGGGGTGCACTGGACACCTTCGCTACCACTGTGCTATTTGCTGGGTCTCCAGTGCACTCCTGTGCCTTTAAGAAGGGGTGGGATCCCTCCAGGCATACCTGCCCTTAATCTTGCCATTGTTATATACATGCTCCTACTATGGAGTCCATTAGCTGCAGCACTAGTTGGATGCTAGCATGCTCTTTCAACAGGAGCCAGTTGTGAGACCGGCTACTGTCAGACGAGGAGCTGCACACACGGACCTAAAGTCGGCTGGTTCCTGCTGAACCAACCGTTTTCGGACAATTTTTGGCCTGTGTGTACCCAGCTTAAACCTGTGTAATATAAAGGCCTGCCTACTAAATCCATTCAATTTGTATGCAATCAGGCAGGCCCTTGCAGTTTATAGTTGTGTCATATGTATCAGGGACATTGACAGGGCCTGGATTTGAACCCGGAACCTCTGCTGTGTTGGGCAATGTCACTTATTGCTGAGCCACCTGGAATGCTGAACGGTTCCCTGGACAATTCCTCTTTGCTCCTTCCATGAACTTCCCGATTTAAGCCATGTCTCAGCACTTCCTGTTTGCCAGATTATAGTGCTCTCTCCAGCCAGTATCTTGTTTTTGTCTTTCCTGCTCCACGTTACTGACCCTTGGCTTGTTCCTCGACTATTCTTCAGGTTTAAAATGTTCTCCATTGCAGTGTCTCTAGCCCGGCAATATGCCGTGTTTGGCTAGGAGAAATGTCAGGAATGGATGAGCTGTCCAGCACCGACCTGAACTGTAAGAAGCCCCCTTACTTATGCCATTCCAAAATGATGGTACCCAGGTTTGATCTCACACAGCTTCAGTAAATGTCTACTTATGGCAGTTTCAAATATATATTAGAAAAATGTGCATGTGTAACTGAGGTTTTCTTACAGCATCTAAATTAAGAACAAAGTAAAGTTTTTTCATATCCCACATACTACCATTATTGATATAGCTTCATGTTATTTTGTATAAGTAATAAAATGAGTATGCAGGACATTTACCACAAGCAGGAATTTCACAGTAATCCCAACTGACTATACCAGGACTTGCTACAAAGCACCATGGGCCATTTATATCTCCATCAGGGTTCCTGCAGTACTGTGATAAGAAGAAAACACAAAGGTGTGTATTAGAACTAAATGTTTAGTAAACTGGAACTGTACCTACTTTTTAGTATATGATAATGTAATGATACCCATTTTAGTATAAATTTATAAAGATAGTGGCCTAAAAATTACTTCAGTAAAATGCTAATTAAGGGCCAGTGGATATGGACATGCTTTTGACATCAGTTTGCGACTATTCAGAATTCATTGCAGGTACATTTGTACTGTAGTTGACCTGCTTCAAACTGCTTTTGCAGTCCCATAGACTGTTATGGGAAGAGAAGCAGTTCTAAAGCAAACAAAATCGATTCAGGTCCTAAACCAAATCTTTCTGTGGAAATAATTAGAGAAAGAAAAAAAAAAAAACATACATAGTAGTAGAGCATCTAAGCTGCAGAAGACTATAAGGAATGTAATACTTAGGCTCAGTTCACACTAGCCCGGCTCCAAAGGCGCGTGACTTTCAGTGCAACTTTGGAGTCTAACTTTGATACGATTTTGATGTGACATTTTACACTCTGTGGCATTGAAGTCATATCAAAGTCGGACCAAAGTAGTGCAGGAACCTTTCCTAAAGACAGGCAGACTTGTGTAGTATCAGTTAAGGCAGCTCTCATAGAGAAACATTGAATTTCACATGTCATCCGACTAGAAGTCTCACAAGTCGGATCCTATGTTGCATCAGTGTTAACTGATACCAAACAAATGATCAAAAAAGTTATATACAAATACACACACACACACACACACACACTTGTAGACACTTTATTTTGTAGTCACACATGTATTCTACTTTTACTATAAAATATTACATTATCAATATCTGATGATGATTCTCAGACTATCTTACATTTTTATCCAATCCAGCATCTGGGTGAGTTATTGGTGTAAAACTGTTGTGTGGATGAGGCGTCTGAGAGCTCCATTCTTGACAGGTATAGCCTTTAACAGTGACTGATCTTGTACCACGATAATCTTGACCTTTACCAATAACACAATCTGCCGGAAAAATAAATGAAGATAATTAGCATTGTATTGTGCTACTGGATTTAGTTTTGTGTGTTTCTTACAAATTAGAACTTTTCATTGGTTGGATTCCCTGGGTATTTTAACCACTTCCGGACCGCCCACCGTCGTTTTACATCGGCTGTTTGAAGAGGAATATCGTTGTTATGGCAGCAACCAGCTGCCATAACCCCAGTATCCTCTTCTTCAGTGAGCGGTCCGGTTTCAGATAAAAGTGGTCTCTGTGGGGGATTTGCCGCGATATCACTTTTATCGGTGGCGGGAGAGGGCCCCCCTCCCGCCGCTCTCTCCGGTGCCCTCCGCCGCTAACCAGAGCCGTTGACAGCAGCGGAAGTGATCGGATCTTCACCCTTGCTCGGCATGGAGACGAATGAGGAGAAGATGGCCCCCACGCAACTCCATAAGAATGCAGGGCAAAAGCAACGTCAAAACATCACTTCCGTCCATAGCTCTTAAAGGGCCATTTTTTAAAAAAAAATGAAATGACATTTTTTTTTTTCTTATTGCATTTTAGTGTAAATATGAGATCTGAGGTCTTTTTGACCCCAGATCTCATATTTAAGAGGTGCCGTCATGCTTTTGTTCTATTATAAGGGATGTTTACATTCCTTGTAATAGGGATAAAAGTGACACAATTTTATTTTTTTTTTAAAAACAGTGTAAAAATAAAAAATAAAAGGTAAAATAAGGCCCCTTTTGCACTGGGGCGGGGGGCGGCAAAACTGCACTATTTTTAGCGCTGCTTTACTGTCGTTTTAGAGGCGGTATTTGGCCACTAGCAGGGGCGGGTTTACCCCCCTGCTAGCGGCTGAGAAAGGGTTAAAACTACCGCAAAGCGCTGCTGCAGCAGCACTATGCCGGTGGTATAGCCGCGCTGCCCCATTGATTTCAATGGGCAGGAGTGATGAAGGAGCAGTGTTGCGGATGCTGCTAGCAGGACTTTTTTTATCATCCTGCCAGCGCACCGCTCCAGTGTGAAAGCCCTCGGGGCTTTCACATTGGAGACACAGCAGCGGCTCTTTCAGGGCGCTTTGCAGGCGATATTTTTAGCGCTGTAGCACCCCAGTGTGAAAGGGGTCTAAATAAGAAAAAAAATTAATTCTTAAACGCGCCCCATCCCAACGAGCTTGCATGCAGAAGCGAATGCATACGTGAGTAGCGCCCGCATATGAAAATGGTGTTCAAACCACACATGTGAGGTACCACCGCGATCAGTAGAGCGAGAGCAATAATTCTAGCCCTAGACCTCCTCTGTAACTCAAAACATGCAACATGTAGAATTTTTTAAACATCGCCTATGGAGATTTTTAAGGGTAAAACTTTGTCGCCATTCCACGAGCAGGCACAATTTTGAAACGTGACATGTTGGGTATCAATTTACTCAGTGTACCATTATCTTTCACAATATAAATAAAAATTGGGCTAAATTTACTGTTGTCTTATTTTTAATTAAAAAAAGTGTATTTTTTCCAAAAGAAGTGCGCTTGTAAGACCGCTGTACAAATACGGTGTGACAGAAAGTATTGCAAGGACCACCATTTTATTCTCTAGGATGTTAGAAAAAAAATGTATAATGTTTGGGGGTTCTAAGTAATTTTCTAGCAAAAAAAACTGTTTTTAACTTGCAAACAACAAATCTCAGAAAAAGGCTTGGTCCTTAAGTGGTTAAACCAAACTAAAATATAATGCATGCATGGTTATATTTTCATTTAAATCTTGATTTGAAACAAAAAGAGTAGATTCTTTCAAAAGAACTAGGAAGTTACTAAAGTGCACCAGAAATGTAAAGTGTCAAAATAGAAAAGTGTCTCTGTAGTCCTTTATAGCACCACAGGAGCTCTAAGGGACCTGCACTAACATTCTACTGACACTTTTGGTATTCAAATTGCACTACTTTGGAAATATCTCTTTAACATATGAGGGCCTATTTAAAAAAGATCAGTGAAAACACAGCAGCAAATTTCACCTTATTTGTCACTAAAATCTCTGATTTATTAAATGTTAAAAATACAGTTTGTAGGCAAAAGCAGTTAGCTACTTTACCACTGGGTGGCTTTGTACCAGAAGAGTGTCTGATTACAGTGGGTCATGTCATTAAGTACTAGGCCCCTTTTAGGGAGAGCCCTTTAACAGGATTTTAGGGGTGAGACTGCACCCATATAGTATATAAGTCAGGTAGGAGGGGGAATAGACAGTCTTCGGACATGGGAGCTGAACACCCTGCACCCATGAGCATGTAGCCAGCACAGGTAGTTCATGGACAGGGCAAGAGACCGTAAGGAGTGGACCTGTACTAAGAAGGAGAGGGATGTAGTCTTTCCGTCCCTTATGGAGGTGGGGGCTACGGCGGATTGCAAAAGGCCTTTTAGGCCAGGTTGGAGATCCCTGTGAAAGGCTGCTTCCCGGAGAGTTCCTGGAAGAGAAGTATCTAGCAAGGAGGTGACTTCAGAGAGCACAGTCCTGCGGACTGTTCATTAAATGTCACTAAATGTGATTGACTCTGTAACGTCAAGTGACTCTGGAATGCATGTCCTCATGATGTGACTGTAATGCCATTTCATAAATACCACCAGTAAAATGCAGCAATGTTCCTTCCTTGGGGATTCACAGGTCTATGGCTGGGAATGTCATGTAGAGGCCGAGGGCAAGGAGCAGGGCACAAGCTAGGTGATGGGGGGAGGGTCCAGAGGTAGAGATAGTCAGCGCAGAACATATTCCAGAGGGTAGTATTGGGGGCATTAGTGGTAGGTTGACTAAAGCACCTCAACACGAGGTAAGTATAGTAACAAGTCCTATTTGCAACCCCAGATCACCCAATAAAGAGATAGTATGCGACTGGTCTAAACTACGTGGCATATTCACCAATGCCAGGAGTCTGGTGGACAAGATGGGAGAACTAGAACTACTGTTTTTTTTTTTTTTGTTTTACTTTTTTGTAAAAAAAAAAAAAACAAAATCTAGAAAAATCTGCCAGTAGTCACACAAGATATAAACACCCATAAAAAGGTAAAGAACCAAAAAAATAGCTATAGGAAAAGCAATAGAAGGCGAAGCAGGAAGATGAGATGGCGATTTCAGTTGCTGCAAGAAATATGAAACAGATATATAAAATTGAATTGTCAGATAAGGACCATGTTTTTTAGAATGGAAAGTAACAGGTGGGGCGTACAGTATTTTTGGCAGTTCAGTATGTATTGCCATAATCCAGAAATAATGTGGGTCATATAACTAGCCAAACACAATCTATCCAATCCTGGCCCATAGGTATGATCCAGTCAGGATCTTTTCCATCCTATGACTTAATCTAAGTATGTCTGTTTTTGGTTTTAAGGACAACACCGCAGCAGTACCAGGAGCAGACAATGCTCCTTACTTTAAATCAGAAAGTAAGAACCAGGAATTTCAGGAGGGCTAGCCAACTTGGCTATACTCTCAAACACAAGACATTTAAAGTCTCTTCCCAGGACAATATTGTGGCAGCATTTTCACCACATAAGAGCTGTGGGAACTTATGCCCACACAGCAGCAGAGAAGCTTTAAGAAACAAAAAGGAGGTTCTAAGCAGCAGGTAAGAAAATGGTAGAAAGTGTGGTTTATTCCATTTCTAACACATTAGGGGATGTCGTAGGGAACTGGATTTCACAGAGGTAGTAAGTGGTCATCTCTCTCTTCTGGCTGTTCCCCAAGCTGATCATCTCCCACTCCATGGTAGGCGGTTTCCGAAGACCAGGGCCGAGATCAGTACACGAAGTCACAGCCATCCGCTACCAGGTTGCCAAACTCTTGCCAAAAAGTGATATTGGGGAACTGCTCTATCCCTTTAGCTCCAATGACAAAGCGCTTAGAAAGAAATTCACCGATAATATAAACGGCAACTAGTACCTCAAAACACAATGAGAAGAATGGAACCCACACTGAGATGGGATTCCTCTGCTGGACAGGCAACACTACTGTCCATCTCAAACAGATAGAAACAATTGTTTGTTTTGTTTCTCTCCTAGCTAATTATCGTAAAGGCATCCCCCAGGGTGTTCTTGTTGCAGGATATCATGATCATGGCCTGCCTTGGTTCTTTATCACATTGATTGTCGTACTTGTCTCCAGATTTGTAGAATAGCATGATCCAATCTGTTCCATTGATGAAGTGGGTGTCATTGATGCGACCAGTCATGGTGTCCGAGGAGCCTACTTTGCCCTTTGTCAACCTGCAATACTTTACCTGTTTGGTACAAGCTTCACAGATGGAGACCCTCCTATAGTATACACTGGAGCACCTGTGTGGCCCCCCTAATAAAAATGGTGTTCTTTTGTCCCACACTAGTGCTCCAGTGTCCAGATGTGAAAACAGCTGCTGAGTGTCCTCTCTTTACATAGAATCTAGTTTGCATTTCATTCTAGTAACAAAGCCATCTACACAACCCAATTCTTTTAAGACAAGTATAGGGCGTCAAAATGGTGGCCAAATGCATATGGGCTAAACAATGTTATTTTATATTTGGAACGAAAAATGTTTGATCCGAACGAATAATGTGCCCATGAACATGAAAGTTGCCATTTTAAACTGTACAACAGTTCCTAAAAGCACATGGAGCAGCACGAACGTAATAAACACAAAAACAATAGGAACACAGCACAACTACTTACTTTTTTGCAGCACTCTCCGGATCTTTCTGTACTGCTCATGTTCTCATAATTTCAGGTCCGACCACCGCTTCCTGAGCTGATCTTTCGATCGTCGTACCCCGAATTTCCGGTGCAGACTCCTGACCACTTTCGCCATGATCTTGGCCTTTCTGAGATTGTGGTTGGGGTAAGGCCCATACTTTCCATCATAGTCGGCCTTCTTCAGGATGTCCACCATCTCCAACATCTCCCCAAAGGACATATTTGAGTCCTTAAATCTCCTTCTGGATTGGGACGTTTCAGGCTTCGGCCTTCCCTCCTCCTCCTCCTCCTCGTTGCTACAATTAGCACGCACCTGCTGTCTATCCGCCATGTGCTCTTCCCCCACTGCGCCGAACGAAAAGGGGCGGGGAATAGACTAGAAAGAACGTCATGGGCGGGCGGAGTTATACGCATGCGCAGTGTGTATAAAGCGTAACACACGTGCGTCTTACGTACGATCTGTGAGCGGAGGAAGGAGCATCGAAGACGCCGATCGTGATAACGAAGGTAAGATCTAAACTTGCGCCTATACTGCTTCGAAATGGAAGCCTATATTGTAACAAGATTAGGAGAGTTTGGCCTGACATTCGGGTTTGTCTTGTGTTGTGTCTTGCAGAGAAAATGGATGGGTTCAACGACCACAATTTCCTGCCCCTGTTCATAGACAAGTACAGGGAGCTGCCCTGTCTGTGGCAAGTGAGACACCCCCACTATAACCACAAACAGAAGAGGCAGGCAGCGCTGGAGAAACTGCTGGAGTTGGTGAAGCCGGTGGTCCCCACAGCAACCATCCCTTATTTAAAAGCCAAAATTGGTGGCCTGAGGAGCACATATCTTAGGGAGCACAAGAAGGTCACAGATTCCCAGAGGTCTGGAGCTGCAGCAGATGACATTTATGTCCCCAGGCTCTGGTACTATGAGAGACTGCGATTTCTGTCAGACCACACTGAAGTCAGGGAATCCCTCTCCACTCTTCCTTCCACTCTTCCTTCCACCCCAGCTGAGGCTTTCGATGTCCAACCTGGGCCTTCCATCCAGGAAGAAGTGGAGGAGCCCAGCTGGAGCCAGGTATAGCATTCTTCTACAGATATCTAGTCAATAAAGAAATGATGTTTACTAGATGTTATTATTGATCACTAATTGCTGATTGAAAAAAGTGTTTTACATATCAATAGACAGTAGCGGGCACCCAAAATTGCCACAAGAATGAAAAATGCTGGGCTCAGAAGGATAGTCTATTATATTTGTTAACATTCAATTTGCAACAGTCAGGAGGTGAAAATTGTGTGTGATTGATGAAAATAATACTAAAACTATGTCCCTTTTTCATACACAGGAAGACCTCAGCCAGGAGGAGGTTGTGGAATGTGGCAGTCAGGAGGAAGCGCGGATTAGTGGCAGCCAGGAGGAGTCGGGGATTAGTGGCAGCCAGGAGGAGGCGGGGCTAAGTGTCAGCCAAGAGAAGCCTGGGACCAGTCGCAGCCTGACTGAGTCTCAGGTCCCTCCCCTCCATACAAAAGGGCCAGGAAAGCCACTCCGAGTCCCGTGCAGGATTCAGCATACAGGTTGATCCAGGAGGCTTCTGCGTCCCTCCGAGCCTTACCCACTCCTGAAGAGGCCTTTGCCTGCATGGCTGCCACCAAATTGCAGGGCATGCAGGAGGGTCAACGCAAGCTCTCTGAGGACCTGATTTATAAAGTCCTACGTAAGGGGTTGAGTGGGGAACTAACACCTAAGACGGATGTCATTGAGATCGACGATCCTCCTGCTCCTCCTCCTGCTGCCACAACTCCACCACCACAGCCACCGCGTGGAAGGAGGCGTGGAAAGAAGACCAAAGAGTGATGACCCTGGGTTCAGTCTGGTCTGACAGAAGATGCAGTCTCTCGTATGACCACAGCCTGGTGACACAGATGTCATCTGCTGCTTTCCGGATCTCTGGGAATTCTGGACCACACTTAGATAAGGACACCTCAGGCCACCAATTTTGCTTTTATAAAATTGATGTCTGCCCTGGGGGGTCCAAGGCTTCACCCACTTCTGCAGTTTCTCCAGCGTTGCCTCCCTCTTTGTTTAGTTGTGACCCCTTAATACATTTTTTGGGTAAATTCTACTCTCCTGTGTGTGTTTTCATCCAAAAAGGACAGTTTGTTGGTGAGGATTCAGGTACATTTCTAACATAAAATGTGAAATTAACAAGGGACAACAACACCAAACAATCTCCTACAGATTAAATAGAACAACATATCAATGGTGTTGTGGGTACTTGTCACAAAAAACACACACAAACATTTTCTGGAGTACAAATCAAAATCGCAAAAAAAAAAAAAAAAAAAAAATAGAAACACAAAAAAAGATTCTACATTAAAGCCAAATATAAATAAAAAATATACAAAAATATGTTGTCAGATGTGAGAAATCAAAATATATTGAGGGAATCCCGATAAATAGTAACAAAATAAGTTTGTGAGAAGTGTGTGTGAATATGAGCAGCAAAACTACTTAATTCTTGTCACATTATAAAGAAGAAGAGAGTGCGCTGTATTAAACCATTTTAAACATTGCAGCGTGACGAAAGTGCTGTATCCATTGCGAACGCTAAGTTTACCAGAACGAGCTGTCCCGTCTCGGAATTTCTTCTGAGCATGCGTGGCACTTTGTACGTCGGAACAGGCCACACACGATCGGAATTGACGCGATCGGATTTTGTTGTCGGAAAATTTTATCTCCTGCTCTCCAACTTTGTGTGTCGGAAAATCCGATGGAAAATGTCCGATGGAGCCCACACACGGTCGGAATTTCCGACAACACGCTCCGATCGGACATTTTCCATCGGAAAATCCGACCGTGTGTACGGGGCATTAGAGGTCGCTGGAAGACCTCTAGTCTGATGTGATGATTCGGATGTACAGTGTGCAGAGTGTGTGGTTGAAGCTGCAACTTACACTACAATGTGCACGGCTCCAAGGATGAGCATGTCAGAGCCCCTTCCCAGCACAGAGCTCACACAGGGCTCACAGGCTCCCTCCACTCCCCATTCACCCCTCTACAATGCACACTCTTCTCCATGCCAGGCCGGAAGCCCACTAGAACTACTGTTGTATGAGGAGGATTTAGATTTTGTAGGAATTACAGAGACTTGGTGTCAGAAACCATGAAATCAGACCGAGACAGAAGTACAGTTAAATCACACTTGGTTAATAATAAAAGTGAAAAGAACAAACGTAGTCAAAACATAGCCAAAGTTCAGTAACCGGAACGGATAGTAACCCAGAAGTCAGGCATCAAAGTAGTGGAACAGCAAGCAGGATCCGGAGCCAGAAGGGATGTCAGCAATGCCAGTCTTTAAACAGGAACGCAGGAGATGTTTCTTGTGATGTTGTCGAAGGCAAAGGCAGAGCACCTCTGGACTGGATGGCTTAAGTAGGCAGGACAGACGAGCAGGATATCAACAACAGCTGAGTAACTGTGGAGAGAGATGGGAGCTGGCAATTATCCGACAGCTGAGCGGCCAGCTCTGAGAAGGAAGGGCTGAGCCCAGCCCTGACACTTGGTTCGACAGCTCTCATGATTGGCTGGCAACCATTCAAGGGTATTCCCTATATAGGGATATAGAGGGTATAAAAGGGGAGGGGTATGCCTGTGTATCAAAAATTATGTACAAGTAAATGTGAGAGGTGGCATCACTAAGGGAGCAAAGGAGAAGGTGGAATCCTTATGGGTAGAGCTACAAAGGGAGGAAACTAAGGGGAAAGTAATACTGGGAGTATGCTATAGGCCCCCTAACCAGAGGGAGGAGGCAGAGGCGGACCTCCTATCACAATTTGGATTAGCGGCAAGAATGGGAAGTGTCATTATAATGGGGGATTTTAATTATCCAGACATAGACTGGGAGGAAGGAACCACGCATTCATCTAAGGCTTGCCAGTTCCTAAATATCTTGTAGGACAATTTCATGGGTCAGATGCAAACTAGAAACAAAGTGTTACTAGACCTACTGATTACCAACAATACAAGCCTGATCATGGATGTGGAAATACGGGGCAATTTAGGAAACAGCGATCACAGGTCAATTAGTTTTAGTATAAATCACACAAATAGGAAACATAAGGGGAATACAAAGACACTGAATTTCAAAAGAGCAAACTTCCCTAAACTACGATCGTTGCTAGAAGATAATAATTGGGATAAAATCTTAGGAACAAAGAACAAGGAGGAACAATGGGTATGCTTTAAAGCATATTAAATAAGGGCATTCGTCAGTGCATCCCAATAGGAAATACATTTAACCACTTCAATACAGGGCACTTATACACCTTCCTGCCCAGACCAATTTTCAGCTTTCAGCGCTGTCGCAGTTTGAATGACAATTGCGCGGTCATCCAACACTGTACCCAAGCTAAATTTTTATCATTTTGTTCCCACAAATAGAGCTTTCTTATGGTGGTATTTGATCACCTCTGCGGCTTTTAATTTTTGCTAAACAAATAAAAAAAGCCCGAAAATTTTGAAAAAAAAAAAAGTTTTGCTTTTGTTTCTGTTAAAAATTTTTGTAAATAAGTAAGTTTTCTCTTTCACTGATGGCCACTGATAAGGCGGCACTGACAGGCACTGATAAGGCAGCACTGATGAGGCACTAACGGGCACTGACAATGGGAACTGATATGCGGCACTGGTAGGCAGCACTGATGGGTGGCACTGATATGCAGCACTGATGGGCATTGATAGGCGGCACTGATGGGCACTCATGGGTGGCACGGGGTGGCACTAATGGGCACTAATAGGCGACACTGATGGCACTGAGAGGCTGCAAAGATGGGTTCTTATGGGTGGCACTGATGGGCACTGATAGGCGGCACTGCTAAGCACTGATACGTGGCACTGATGGGCACTGATACGCAGCACTGATACGCGGCACTGATAGGCATCCATGGTGGCACTGGCAGTGGTAGGCATTGTGAGTGGGCACTGATTGGCAGCTGCCTGGGCATTGATTGGCAGCTGCCTGGGCACAGATTAGTATTTCCCTGGGGGTCTAGGGGGCATACCTGGTGGTCCAGTGTGGATGGCTTCCCTGGTGGTCCTGGGTGGGATCCAAGGGGGGGCTGTGCTGATAAACAATCAGCACAGACCCCCACCTGTCAGGAGAGCATCTGATCGGCTCTCCTCTACTCGAGTCTGTCAGACGAGAGTGAGGAAAAGCCGATCACCGGCTCTTCCTATTTACATTGTGATCAGCCGTGATTGGACACGGCTGATCACGTGGTAAAGAGTCTCCGTCAGGGACACTTTACCTAGATCGGTGTTGCGGGGTGTCAGACTGACACCCCGCAACAACGATCGCCGCGATGCGCGCCCCCGGGGGAGCACAGCGGCCCAATATCCTGCGGATGTCATATGACGCCCAGTCAGGATATTGAAACCACTTTGCCACCGTCATTCTGCTATATGGCGGGCAGCAAGTGGTTAAATAAGTTAATAAAAATCCTGGGTGGCTTAACTCCAACGTAAAAATGCATATAAAAACAAAGGAGAAGGCCTTTAAAAAATACAAGGCTGAGTGATCATAATCAGCAATCCAACTGTACAAAGAATGCAACAAGAAATGTAAGGGTGCAATCAGGGCGGCTAAGATAGAACACAAAAGGCACATAGCACAGGAGAGTAAACAAAAACCCAAGAAATTATTTAAGTACATTAATAGTAAGAAACAGAGGTCAGATCATATTTGTCCCATAAAGAATGATGAAGGGAATCTGGTTAAGAAGGATTGAGAGATGGCGAAGGTATTGAATTTATTCTTCTCCTCAGTCTTCACGAGGGAATCAGGGGACTTCTGTAACCAAAACTGCAATGTTGTTCCTCATGACATGTCACAGGAAGCACCCTCATGGCTAACAGAGGACAAAATTAGAAATAGACTTGAAAAACATAACATCAATAAGTCACTGGGACCAGATGGCTTGCACCCGAGGGTCCTTAAGGAACTCAGTCAAGTAATTGCCAGACCATTGTTCCTAATTTTTACGGAATGGTACCAGCTGATTGGAGAAAAGCCAATGTAGCAGCAATATTTAAAAAAGGGCCAAGATACATCCCTGGGAATTATGGACCCGTTAGCCTAACATCAATTGTATGCAAGCTCTTGGAGGGGATGATAAGGGACTATATACAAGATTTTATTAATGACGACGGTATCATTAGCAGTAATCAGCATGGATTCATGAGCATCGTTCTTTCCAAACCAATCTATTAACTTTCTATGAGGAGGTGAGCTGCCATCTAGATAAGGGAAGATCCATAGACGTGGTGTATCTGGATTTTGCAAAAGCATTAGATACATTTCCCCATAAACGTTTACTGTACAGAGTAAGGTCCGTTGGCATGGACCATAGGGTGAGTACATGGATTGAAAACTGGAAAATATAGATAAGCCTTGCGAGCCAGATAAAGGTTAATGCCTTATAAAATGTGGAATGAAACCTCAGTAAAAAACAGCTGCAAACACTAATCACGTTCCATAACCGTGTGAATGGTGTCAAAGAAATACAAATGTGTCTGCGCTAAATTGAAAAAATACCATATAGACAGTTACAATAAGTGCTAAGTGCCAGAATAACCAAATAAAAATAATAAATAATAAATAAATGTGTTTAAACTGACCTATGATAAATCAGAAATAACTCTAAGTGATCAAACCTTATAATTTTCAAAGTGCAAAGTGCAATATAAAACACACAATCTAAGTGCCAAATCAGGAGTGAAATAGCAGCAATCCTCATGAAAGTCCTTATAATTCAAAAAGTGTATATCCAAAGAAATGTAAATATAAAGTGCTCAAAATGTGTGTCCATAATTAGTGAAGCTCTTCCATCTTGTTCTTCCAAAGGTGCAACACCATAAAGCATGCCTTAGTGTCTTTCAGTGACCCCCAAAAGCGTATGCGCTCACCTTACAGTGTGTGACACAGTAATTAAACTCTGTCAAACACGTCTTAGAGCCACTCCTGTGCTCAAATGGAATCAACTGTGCAGACCTCCAATGTTCCCAGTCATGATGTTATATGCAAGAGAAAAGAAACTCCATAGCGCAATATTGTAAGATAATGAAGGATCTTTTATTAAAATAACCCTCCTCTCATAGGGGTACTCACATGCTGTGGGTGCGTGAGTGCACCATCCTACATAGGCATAGACACAAACAGGCCGATCGTAAGGTATAACGTGCGGTGCGGTGTGTGCCTCAATCTCTCTCTCTCTCTCTTTGCTGACAGCTCCGTCCAGGCCCTCCCCTACGCGTGTTCGGCACCGGGATCACGTGCCTTCATCAGGAGGATTTGATTGGACGGACGCTCTATGATCAATTTATAGTCACGGCGGCCATTTTGCCTTAGACCGCGGACAAAACTAGCAACAGGCTACGGCCATGTATATCCCTGGCGGCCATTTTCCCTTAGATGGCAGACTGAGTTAGCAACAGGCTACGGCTATACTTATCCCCTGTTGCCTAACGAACCCTATAATTATCATTCTAGCTATTCGTAGTCTGAGGAGCAAAGTGATTCAAAACCAGAGAGCAAAGCATATAGATAAAATCAAATAAATAGATGCTAAAAACCATTGTTATGGTGAACTAAATAAACCCCAGAACGGAGCTGCCATACATAGAGCACACCGCCGCACACCTCATACACAGAGACAGCCATAACAATCACAGTAATACAATTAAAAAACAGATAGTGTAATGGATACTAGATTCTAATTGATATATAGATACTCATGATACATATATAAAAAAAGATAGATATAGATAAAATCCCTGTAAGAAGTTAATGATAATATTAAAACATTTATTAAAATATATAATAAGAGACTGTAATCACTCAAATTGCTGTGGGGGAGTGACAACAGCAAAACCAAATAAAAAACAGAAAAACTCAGAATAGACTACTGTGTAAACAAAGCTCGTATTAAAAATGGGAGATATATAATGAAAGAATGAGCGGGAGTATGGGACAATATACTAATAATATAAATAGGGCCAATATACAATGTATGCCCACCTAAGCCCAATATACAGTGCATGTCTAGCAAAACCTAAAATATCAAACTAAAACCGTTAAAAGAGAACAAATAAAAAATCGTGGAGGAAAACGCTATAGTGGAGTCCTCCGGCGGAGTAAATGCTATTAATAATTGCTGAGAAAGCATCCTAAATCGAGCTCTCTATTTAGTCCACCGGGCACCAAAGAGCCAAGCTGGTGTATCCACCAAGATTCCCGTTTACTTATTTCTCTAATGAAATTCGAGCCTCTCCAGTGGCGTTTAGGTGCTTCAATTCCCCAAAATTTCATACCGGTGGTGCTCTGATTATGCATTCTTTTAAAGTGCACATATAAATTATGCTTATCAGACCCCTTACGTATGTGTCTCACGTGTTCCTCTATACGGTCTTTCAGGGCTCTGGTAGTACGCCCTACGTAAATCAAATTGCATGGGCATTTTAAAGCATAAACGACACCAATCGTTTCACAGGATATAAAGTCCCTAATAGTGTAAGATAAATCATTCCTAGGATTCGAAAATTCTTTTACCCTTCTAGTGTTGTCCGGAATCCTAATACAGCTGTAGCACCTGCCACAGCCATAGAAACCTTTAAGATCCCAAAACATTTTTGGTTTTGGGGGGGGTGGTTCCACTACGTTGTGTACCAGCTTGTCCCGTAAATTAGGAGCTCTTTTAAAAACAATTTTGGGTTTGTCTGGAAGCACATCCTTAAGATGTATATCTTGCTTTAGCACGCTCCAATATTTACATATAATCCTCCTTACTTCATTACTCTGCACAGAATAATCCAAAACGACATTGATGCCCTCATTATTATCCCTATCCATTGCCCTGGTGTTATCTCTTAATAAGTCATCCCTGTTCTTGCGTCCAACTTCAATCTTTTCCCTCTCCAAAAATTCCTTTCTATACCCCTTCTCCAAAAACATGTTGCTTAGCTTATCAGATTGGACCTCATAATCCTCAGCTCTTGTACAATTCCTTCGCATCCTTGTAAACTGCCCTCTAGGGATGTTGCTAAGCCAAGGTTTAGCAACATATGTATATGTATCATGAGTATCTATATAACAATTACAATCTAGTATCCATTACACTATCTGTTTTTTAATTGTATTACTGTGATTGTTACGGCTGTCTCTGTGTATGAGGTGCGCGGCGGTGTGCTCTATGCATGGCAGCTCCGTTCTGGGGTTTATTTAGTTCACCATAACAATGGTTTTTAGCATCTATTTATTTGATTTTATCTATATGCTTTGCTCTCTGGTTTTGAATCACTTTGCTCCTCAGACTACGTATAGCTAGAATGATAATTATAGGGTTCGTTAGGCAACAGGGGATAAGTATAGCCGTAGCCTGTTGCTAACTCAGTCTGCAATCTAAGGGAAAATGGCCGCCAGGGATATACATGGCCGTAGCCTGTTGCTAGTTTTGTCCGCAGTCTAAGGCAAAATGGCCGCCGTGACTATAAATTGATCATAGAGCGTCCGTCCAATCAAATCCCCCTGATGAAGGCACGTGATCCCGGTGCCGAACACGCGTAGGGGAGGGGCCTGGAAGGAGCTGTCAGCAAACAGAGAGAGAGAGAGATTGAGGCACACACCGCACCGCACGTTATACCTTACGATCGGCCTGTTTGTGTCTATGCCTATGTAGGATGGTGCACTCACGCACCCACAGCATGTGAGTACCCCTATGAGGGGAGGGTTATTTTAATAAAAGATCCTTCATTATCTTACAATATTGCGCTATGGAGTTTCTTTTCTCTTGCATATAACATCATGACTGGGAACATTGGAGGTCTGCACAGTTGATTCCATTTGAGCACAGGAGTGAATCTAAGGCGTGTTTGACAGAGTTTAATTACTGTGTCACACACTGTAAGGTGAGCGCATACGCTTTTGGGGGTCACTGAAAGACACTAAGGCATGCTTTATGGTGTTGCACCTTTGGAAGAACAAGATGGAAGAGCTTCACTAATTATGGACACAAATTTTGAGCACTTTATATTTACATTTCTTTGGATATACACTTTTTGAATTATAAGGACTTTCATGAGGATTGCTGCTATTTCACTCCTGATTTGGCACTTAGATTGTGTGTTTTATATTGCACTTTGCACTTTGAAAATTATAAGGTTTGATCACTTAGAGTTATTTCTGATTTATCATAGGTCAGTTTAAACACATTTATTTATTATTTATTATTTATTATTTTTATTTGGTTATTCTGGCACTTAGCACTTATTGTAACCGTCTATATGGTATTTTTTCAATTTAGCGCAGACACATTTGTATTTCTTTGACACCATTCACACGGTTATGGAACGTGATTAGTGTTTGCAGCTGTTTTTTACTGAGGTTTCATTCCACATTTTATAAGGCATTAACCCTTATGTGGCTCGCAAGGCTTATCTATATTTTCCTGTATACTCATTTCATATTCTTGTTAGCAGCCTGATGGATCCTTTTGCCTTTTTTGAGAATAGAGAGATTGATCTGGAGGATCTCTTCTCTACTGCTAGTGCTAAAGAGAATGATTTAACACAACTTTTTAGAAAATTAGGACACTGTATGGATAAAAAGAGTAATATATGGTGGGATCAGTCCACCATGGAAAAGTATCTAAAGGATGGCATGGTTCCTAGGAAGCCACGGTGGGATGTTCCCATTAATGATGGTTTGCTGGGTGATGATGATATAGAGGAGTGGTATTCATATTTTGCGGGTAAAGGTAGAGAGATTATGGAATTTCTTATTAAAAGAAAGCAACGGAAATTGAAGCTCCTAGAGAATCAGATTAAAGAGATTAGAGATAAACTTAACCCCTTCATTAATAATCCTGAATATACTAGACTCATGGGGGAGCTACATAAAAATATGCAGAAGAAAGATATTGAGAACAAGAATACAAAGAAGAAAAAATATTTGAGGGATTTCGAGGACTATCAAAATAAACAGGTTTTTCGTTGGCAATCCACGCTGGCGTCTAACACTGTGGCTAATTCTCAGCCACAGATAGGGACAGCCATGAATGGGGATATGAGAGTACCACAACCACAGGGTCAGCAGAATCCACAACAGCAGAATATCAAGCAACTCAATAGGGGATACCCTCCGTATCGACAGGATGATACACAACCCCACACACCTTACCGTCAGCCACCCAAGAGGCCCCATTATGATCAACAAGGACGGCCAAACAACGAGGGAAGAAATGGCCCACCACCCAATCAAGGGAATTGGGGTTATGGGGCACCTATCCATCAGGTTAATGGTAATAGAGCCCAGTATGAAGGAAATCATTATGATAGGGGCTATCCTTCAAATCCACCCCCCCAGTATAGAGGTGGACAGCAGAATGCATATGGGTATCATAGACAATATGGATACCAGCAGAGTACCCCATACCGACAACAAAGGAATTATGGATACCAACAGGGCACACCCTATAGAGGGAACCATTTACCGCACAGGGGTCCCCCATCTTATCAAGCTCCATTTAGGGGATATCCCCCTAATCCAAGAGAAGGTACACGAAGGGAGGGTGCTTACTACTCACCTAAACCACAAAGAGTTAGGTATAAAAACCCCCCACAAGATCAATACAGGGTACCTGTGTATAACAGTTTTCAACCTCTGGAAGATAATGAGCACTTTCTGGATGAATCTTTTTTAGGGGGGACCAGGGGAGGGTCCACCCGAGAAACGCGAAACCCAGGAAGAGAGGAGGGAGAGCTGGACGAAGAATACAACAGAAAAAGAAGGCGGGAAGATTAGGGCAGGGAATATATAACTTGAGTGGAGTAGAACTATCAAGAGAGGAAATATTGGTGTTAGATAAGGGGATTAAATATGCCCCAAAAAAAGGTCTCAATAAATTTGAAACATATGTTGGTGTACAAAAGTTGATTAGAAAACTTAACATTAAGAAGTATTATTCCCTTAACCCTGTTGAAAGGACCATTACCAACCATAGGTTTACGAGCTTAAGAAACAATTCCGTATTCAACCCCCATATACCCAACAACAAATATGTTGATTTATTTAAAAAACTGGTTACTACAGAATTGGAGCAATTACCGGTTAAGAAGGTGTATGAACACAAGGACCTGAAGAGAGGAATGGACTTATTGGGAAAAAGAACGGAAATAGTGGTCAGACCAGCAGACAAAGGGGGGGGGGGGTCGTTATTCTTTCATTGCAACAGTATAAAGATGAAATTGGAAGAATATTGAGCGACACGGATACATACCAGTTACTCAGCAGTAATCCCTCCAAACCCTTTAAGGATACATTGGAATGTATTATCAAATATGGAATTGATGAAGGTTATTTGAACAAACAGGAAGCCAAATATTTAGTTCCCATGGTCAGCAGGATACCTGTGATATACTACTTACCCAAGATCCACAAAGATAGTATTAACCCTCCGGGTAGACCGATAGTGAGCGGTATTGAATCTCTGACTTCCAGACTGGGAGAATATATAGATATCCATCTGCAACCCTTAGTGAAGAAAACCAAGGCCTATCTCAAGGACACCAAACACACCTTACAACTTCTTGGTGAGTGTACCGTACATGAGAATATGATTATGGCAACGGGTGACGTAGCCTCATTGTACACCAATATTGACCATGAGGGTGCCTTAAATGCTGTAGAATGGGCCTTGGAGAGAGAAGACTCAGCGGATGAGGGTTTTACGTTATTCCTTTTGAAATGTTTGGACTTTTGTTTGCGCCATAATTTTTTTTTTGGTATGACAGTAAGATATACCTACAGAAGAAAGGTGTTGCTATGGGCGTCAAGTTCGCCCCGAGCGTAGCAAACCTGTACATGGCCAAATGGGAAGAGGAGGGGATTTTGAGTAATGACTGTGGTAGTATTTTATTATATAAGAGGTTTATTGATGATCTTTTAATTATTTGGAAAGGGGATATGGAAACATTGATGGAGTTATTAGACTCCATGAATGTTAATGATCGCAGTATTTCTCTTACTTGGAATGTTAGTAGAGAATGCATACACTTTTTAGATCTGGAAATTTTCAATACCAATGAAGGCATCACTACCAGATCCTTTTTTAAGACCACGGACCGTAATTCGTATATTCCGATCACCAGTTGTCATCACAAACCTTGGCTTAGCAACATCCCTAGAGGGCAGTTTACAAGGATGCAAAGGAATTGTACAAGAGCTGAGGATTATGAGGTCCAATCTGATAAGCTAAGCAACATGTTTTTGGAGAAGGGGTATCGAAAGGAATTTTTGGAGAGGGAAAAGATTGAAGTTGGACGCATGAACAGGGATGACTTATTAAGAGATAACACCAGGGCAATGGATAGGGATAATAATGAGGGCATCAATGTCGTTTTGGATTATTCTGTGCAGAGTAATGAAGTACAAGTTACGGGACAAGCTGGTACACAACGTAGTGGAACCACCCCCCCAAAACCAAAAATGTTTTGGGATCTTAAAGGTTTCTATGGCTGTGGCAGGTGCTACAGCTGTATTAGGATTCCGGACAACACTAGAAGGGTAAAAGAATTTTCGAATCCTAGGAATGATTTATCTTACACTATTAGGGACTTTATATCCTGTGAAACGATTGGTGTCGTTTATGCTTTAAAATGCCCATGCAATTTGATTTACGTAGGGCGTACTACCAGAGCCCTGAAAGACCGTATAGAGGAACACGTGAGACACATACGTAAGGGGTCTGATAAGCATAATTTATATGTGCACTTTAAAAGAATGCATAATCAGAGCACCACCGGTATGAAATTTTGGGGAATTGAAGCACCTAAACGCCACTGGAGAGGCTCGAATTTCATTAGAGAAATAAGTAAACGGGAATCCTGGTGGATACACCAGCTTGGCTCTTTGGTGCCCGGTGGACTAAATAGAGAGTTCGATTTAAGATGCTTTCTCAGCAATTATTAATAGCATTTACTCCACCGGAGGACTCCACTATAGCGTTTTCCTCCACGATTTTTTATTTGTTCTCTTTTAACGGTTTTAGTTTGATATTTTAGGTTTTGCTAGACATGCACTGTATATTGGGCTTAGGTGGGCATACATTGTATATTGTCCCTATTTATATTATTAGTATATTGTCCCATACTCCCGCTCATTCTTTCATTATATATCTCCCATTTTTAATACGAGCTTTGTTTACACAGTAGTCTATTCTGAGTTTTTCTGTTTTTTATTTGGTTTTGCTGTTGTCACTCCCCCACAGCAATTTGAGTGATTACAGTCTCTTATTATATATTTTAATAAATGTTTTAATATTATCATTAACTTCTTACAGGAATTTTATCTATATCTATCTTTTTTTATATATGTATCATGAGTATCTATATATCAATTAGAATCTAGTATCCATTACACTATCTGTTTTTTAATTGTATTACTGTGATTGTTATGGCTGTCTCTGTGTATGAGGTGTGCGGCGGTGTGCTCTATGTATGGCAGCTCCGTTCTGGGGTTTATTTAGTTCACCATAACAATGGTTTTTAGCATCTATTTATTTGATTTTATCTATATGCTTTGCTCTCTGGTTTTGAATCACTTTGCTCCTCAGACTACGAATAGCTAGAATGATAATTATAGGGTTCGTTAGGCAACAGGGGATAAGTATAGCCATAGCCTGTTGCTAACTCAGTCTGCAATCTAAGGGAAAATGGCCGCCAGGGATATACATGGCCGTAGCCTGTTGCTAGTTTTGTCCGCGGTCTAAGGCAAAATGGCCGCCGTGACTATAAATTGATCATAGAGCGTCCGTCCAATCAAATCCCCCTGATGAAGGCACGTGATCCCGGTGCCGAACACGCGTAGGGGAGGGGCCTGGACGGAGCTGTCAGCAAAGAGAGAGAGAGAGATTGAGGCACACACCGCACCGCACGTTATACCTTACGATCGGCCTGTTTGTGTCTATGCCTATGTAGGATGGTGCACTCACGCACCCACAGCATGTGAGTACCCCTATGAGGGGAGGGTTATTTTAATAAAAGATCCTTCATTATCTTACAATATTGCGCTATGGAGTTTCTTTTCTCTTGCATATAACATCATGACTGGGAACATTGGAGGTCTGCACAGTTGATTCCATTTGAGCACAGGAGTGGCTCTAAGGCGTGTTTGACAGAGTTTAATTACTGTGTCACACACTGTAAGGTGAGCGCATACGCTTTTGGGGGTCACTGAAAGACACTAAGGCATGCTTTATGGTGTTGCACCTTTGGAAGAACAAGATGGAAGAGCTTCACTAATTATGGACACAAATTTTGAGCACTTTATATTTACATTTCTTTGGATATACACTTTTTGAATTATAAGGACTTTCATGAGGATTGCTGCTATTTCACTCCTGATTTGGCACTTAGATTGTGTGTTTTATATTGCACTTTGCACTTTGAAAATTATAAGGTTTGAACACATTTATTTATTATTTATTATTTTTATTTGGTTATTCTGGCATTTAGCACTTATTGTAACCGTCTATATGGTATTTTTTCAATTTAGCGCAGATGGATTGAAAACTGGCTACAGGGGCGAGTTCAGAGGGTAGTGATAAATGGGGAGTATTCTGAATGGTCCGGGGTGAAAAGTGGGGTCCCCCAGGGTTCTGTCCTGGGACCAATCCGATTTAATTTATTCATTAACGACTTGGAGGGTGGGATAAACAGCCCAATCTCTGTATTTGTGGACAATACTAAGCTAAGCAGGGCAATAACTTCTCCACAGGATGTGGAAACCTTGCAAGAAGATCTGCACAAATTAATGGGGTGGGCAACTACATGGCAAATGAGGTTTATTGTAGAAAAATGTAAAATAATGCATTTGGGTGGCAAAAATATGACTGCAATCTACTCACTAGGGGGAGAACCTCTGGGGGAATCTAGGATGGAAAAGGACCTGGGGGTCCTAGTAGATGACAGGCTCAGCAATGGCATGCAATGCCAAGCTGCTGCAAGCAAAGCAAACAGAATATTGGCATGCATTAAAAAGGGGATTAACTCCAGAGATAAAATTATTCTCCCACTCTACAAGACTCTGGTCTGGCCGCACCTGAAGTATGCTTTCCAGTTCTGGGCACCAGTCCTCAGGAAGGATGTGCTGGAACTGGAGAGAGTCCAGAGAAGGGCAACAAAACAAATAAAGGGACCGGAGGACCTTAGTTATTAGGAAAGGTTACGAGCACTGAACTTGTTCTCTCTGGAGAGGAGACGCTTGAGAGGGGATATGATTTCAATGTACAAATACCATACTGGTGACCCCACGATGGGGATAAAACGTTTCCGTGAAAGCGAATTTAATAAGACACGCAGCCATTCACTAAAATTAGAAGAAAAGAGGTTTGCCGAAAGAGCGGTTAGGATGTGGAATTCTCTTCCACAGGCAGTGGTTTTAGTGGGGAGCATTGATAATTTCAAAACACTAATAGATAAGCACCCACAACATACAGGGATATACAATGTAATACTGACATAAAATCACACACATAGGTTTGACTTGATGGACAACCTTGCCTACTATGTAACTATGTAAGATGATGGAGGGTTTGGCTTTAGCAGGAGGGACAGTGTTTTAACAGGGCTGAGGCGGGGTAACTTGTGTTTTTGCAAGTTATATGTACAAATTCATTGAAACACCTTTTCCAGATTCTATCCACTGAAAATAATAAATTGTTTGATTTAGAGTGACATTCGTAAAAAAAAAAAAAAAAAAAGTCCATATAAAATTCCACAGTTTTCTGTTAAATAGATAATAGATTTCAGTGTTTATCACATTTGTTAAAATATGATGAAAAATAAATGGGTTGTTGATGCAGCAAAGTTAGTCATTTTTTTCCTCTAGCTTTAGGATGGGTTCCTACTTATATCGGATGCGGCTCACAGCAGGGGTCCAGTGCATCCCTGTTCTCTGTTTCAGGGATGAATCAGGGACGAATTTCTGCCTGAATTCGGACCTGAAACAGAGCCAAAGATGCACAGGACCCCTGTTCAATCTGCTCCATAGCCGCACCGGAGATGTGTGAACGAGCTCCATTGAGCCGGTCACAGTCTCCTGACATGCGTATTGGATATGGGGAAACCCGCATCCACATTGCATAAGTGTGAACTCAGCCTTAGAGTAGGGAAAGTTTAACACCCCTATTAGTTTTGTTGTTTTTTTTCCCAGAGGGAAGATTTTCCTTCACTCTGTCCTAGACAGATTTTTCTTGCATTGGGTCCAAGCCAAAATGAATGAACTACAATAACACAGCATGCTGCAGTGCACGGTAAAGCATTTTGTGGCTCATGAATTACCTCAATGCCATTGTGAATTGAAAACAAGTATTTTTCAATGCACAAATAATGCATGCTTTAGCAAATGGGTGTGTTTTATAAAGTAACAGAACAGGGTTGTTTGTTTTCTTGCCTGGACTGCTGGATACTAGAGTAGGCTTTGTTGTCTGCACAGGCTTCTGTTCTATAGGTGGTACATCGGTACATTTCTTCAGGCTACAATACTCCCATCGTACACTAGGATCTGTGGTATAACACCATGGGCTTTTGTCATTATCTGGATTCCTGCAGTAATTCTTTTCCAATCCCCTGCAAATATAAATGTGATGTGTATGATTCCATTTCTTTTCTCTGAGGAAAGTATTGTGGGCTCAATTCACAAATAGTTACTTTCCTTTTAAAATCTGAGATAAAATAACTCGTAGCTTTTTTCAAAAGAAATTTAGCAATTTACAAAAGAATACTACTAAAATAAAGCATGAACTATGTCATCAAAATGTGAGGCATTTTATTCTTGAAACCATTAAGTATTTTATCTCATGATGTGATATCCAGTTGGATGGATACAGTAGAGAAGGGTTAAAACCTCTGTCATTGTTTAGAAATATGCAGCATATGTAATAATACAAAAGAAAAAAGGTGAATGGAATACCAGTCAAAGGGACGCTGCTTTCACAGGACAAACATGGTGTAACAAACAAAACTAAGTTAAATTAAGCAAGTAAATACAAAATGATCTTTATAAATGTAAAATATTGAATTGAAATAGTATCCAAAATCACACACATATATAAATACATTGATCCCTCTTTCAACAGATTTGTAAGCATGGACCCCTTTTGTGGTCCTTTAGAGCTTTTGCACTAAGTACAGCATTATTTACTATCCTTACTGTATACCTCAAACTGTTTTATTCCATAGATATTGTGTTTGCATCAACCCCTGAAGAAGCGAACAGTTATTTGTGAAACGCATTGGGATACTGGGATGCACTCTAGCCATTAAAATATACTGTATGTTTTGCTCCATAAGATGCACCTTTTCCCCCCAAAAAAGGAGAGGAAATGCCTGTGCAGCTTATGGAGCGAATACTAACCAGCCGCCGCTGTGTTACAATATTGGGCACCTCCCCTCTCCTTTCCCCGTTATGTCTTCTGGGTCTTGTAGGCTGGTTGGGGTTCTTGTCACTGGTGCATGCGCAGTGACGATTTTTCATCCCTGCCTGATCGGTGACGTCAGACGCCGATCGAGCGGGGGATACAATAGGCTGGCATCTTCAGCGTGTCAGCTGCTGGAGTGACCATGCAATGTGTGTACAAGGCGACAGGTATCTAGTCATTCTCAGGTCTTTCTTTATCAGACTGCACCTGCAATGCTGTGCTCACAGCCTGCAATGTGAATTTGTTATAAGATGGTGATATTTCCTATGAATTATATATAGACTGAATCTGGTGACAGGGCGATATTTGTTTGCTGCCTGGAAGCTATCTGGCACACTTGATAGATGTCTATTTTACCTTAAAAACTATAATATATTAATTGGGGATGTGGGCGTCCTCTCCTGTGCTCCAAATCAGCAGCATTTGGTACAGAATATTTTTTTTCTTGTTTTCTTCCTCTAAAACCTAGGTGCATCTTATGGTCAGGTGCGTCTTATGGAGCGAAAAATACGGTAACCTAATATGTACAACACTACAGATCTGTTGACAATATATCAATTGTTCATGCTTTACTGCTGATAATGTATGTATTAATAAATTTACAATTTTTATTTCACCATTGAGTGTGACGCACCTCATTTAAAGTCCCAAGGGCAAATTTTTGTAGCTTTTTATGCGATATATCGATGGAGGTGCGTCACGGGTGAATCAATCCACATCCCATTGTTGAAATATAAATGCCCTTCTTCCACCAATAAAAAATACAACTTTGTCTTTAAGGAAATTTCTCTTCACTTCTGCCCCATAGCCAAAACAGGAGGTGAGAGGAAATCCCTACAAATTAAAAGAATCGATTGTGGCCCCCAGGTCATCAGAACTAGTGTCCTAATTGGAAGAGTTCCCCTCTATTACTTTTCTGGGGACAAAATTTGTGATTTTCTTTCACTTTCAGCCTAGGTTCAAACTGGTGCAATGCGAGAACCACCATGATTCCAGCGCAGGTTCCCGCATCGCATCTCACCCGCAGGCAGTTCACACTGCCCTCTGCGAACCGCTGAGGGTGTTAACACAATGATAATGACACCCCCAGATCGGTTCACAGATCGCAGATCTGAAAAAAGGCCCTGTACCTTTTTTTCTGCGAATCCAATGTGAGTTCAGCTATACAACTGTTTGACTGAACTCACATTGCACAGACATTGCATGTGATCAGCACCTGCGGTGTGGGTGCAAATCACACGCGATGTCTGAATCACATATATCTGAACCTGAGCTCAATGACAATGGTAAAAAGCACAAATAAAGAATATAAAAAACATGAACACTGACAGCAAAAAAAACTGACAGGGGGTCTAATCTATCTCCACTCTATCCAATACTAAAAAAAAAAAAGTTTTACCTTTAGTTATACTTTAAGTAAATCAGCCCCAATAATTCTGTGTTTTGCCATATTAAGGTTTCTATGCATTACTGTTGAGAAACTGTCCAAAAAGGTAGAAGCTACCTCATGCCTTTATTCATTTATTTCCTTAGTGAATTGACTTTAACATCATTTTAGGAGTCTTTGGTGTTGGTAAAGGTTTTTGGTTTGTGAATTAAATAGCTCATAAGGTGGTAGTGAATTGACATTTTCAGTATCTGATGAGATAAATGTCACATGATTCAATTATCTCATGAGATATTCTTTAGTGAATTAAGCCCTGAGATGTTCGCAATGGGAAGACATAAGAACATGGAACCTAGCAAAAAAATGATCAATATCAGATCAATATTCTTTCTATAAAACCTACTTTCATTAAAAAATTAGAGCTTAAACTGGCAATACACTATGACAATTTAATCTTATTCCTATTGAACTGCCTAAAATTCGCTACATAGGTTGCTCGGTCCCCGCCCTCCCACCTTACATTGTGCAACTGAAAAGTTCCCAGAGAGAAAATTGTCAACTGAACAGCAGCTCCATCCAATCAGATGTGATTGCCAGCTGTCAGAATACAATAGCCACAGTTGGAAATGCATCTGTGCTATATAACATAAATAGAGGAATCTGTTAGATTTATTTTGATAGTTTATATTTTTAAAGTTAATATTATTAGGTATAGTTATAGTTAATATGTATAGGTAAAGTTGATCCAGGGAATATCAGATTGCCTCCTGGGGATCAGGAAGGAATTTTTTCCCCCCGCTGAAGCAAATTGGACCATGCTTTGCTGGGTTTTTTTTTTGCCTTCCTCTGGATCAACTGTGGGTATAGGATTGTGTATACTGTATGGAGGTTTTGGATTTGTGCGTGATTTATTTATTTTTTCTCTTTGTGGGTTGAACAGGATGTGTCTTTTTTCAACCAGACTAACTGTGTAACTAGGGATGAGCTTCGTGTTCGAGTCGAACCCATGTTCGACTCGGACATCGTCTGTTCGCCTGTTCGCCGAATTGCGAACAATATGGGCCGTTCGCGCCAAATTCGTGTGGCGCGTCACTGCCCATAATTCACTGCGGCATTGCTGGCTGATGATTGGCCAATAATTACATAAAGATCTTGTGAGCCACAAATGGATTGATGCCTATAAAGTGAATCCAAATGCTTCAATCAGCTGCACACACTATCCACGTTTCATATCGTGTATGTGACAAAATCAAAATAAGTAATTGTGTATGCGCTAGGTAAAAATAAATACCGTGATAAAAATATAGATAACACCAAAAATTAATATCGTAGCGTAAAATATATAAATCACGTTAAAAATATACAATAATAATCAGTGCCATTCATTTGTGAAAACCAATAAATGAATATATATATATATATATATATAAATAATCTATAAATCACGTTAAAAATATTCAATAATAATAAGTGCTATTCATTAATAAAAACCAGTGAATTAAATATATATAAATACAACATGCAACATGCAAAACGTGAAAAAATCAAAGTGATGATGAAAAAAAATTAATATTATTGAAGTGTCCAAAAACGCAGATAGTCATCAATGGTAACATATGTAGGAAAGAAAGAAACTCCATAGTGTAATACCGTCAGAGATTTATTAAATTATAAAACCACTTCCCTCCAGGAGGGTACTCACAAGGTATGGGTGCGTCAGTGCACCATCCTATCCATAGTGTAATACACAGGGATACAAGAACAAACGTCTGGCGTGCGGTGTGTAATCCTCTGCTTGTCTATAGCTCCGTCCTGCCCCTCCCCTACGCGTCTTCGGCACAGGGATAGCGTGCCTTCATCTGGGGGATCCCCCAGATGAAGGCACGCTATCCCTGTGCCGAAGACGCGTAGGGGAGGGGCAGGACGGAGCTACAGACAAGCAGAGGATTACACACCACACCGCACGCCAGACGTTTGTTCCTGTATCCCTGTGTATTACACTATGGATAGGATGGTGCACTGACGCACCCATACCTTGTGAGTACCCTCCTGGAGGGAAGTGGTTTTATAATTTAATAAATCTCTGACGGTATTACACTATGGAGTTTCTTTCTTTCCTACATATGTTACCATTGATGATTATCTGAGAGAGGTGCAGATCCTTCCCAACAGATCCTATATGAGCCCAGGAGTGGCTCTACTGCGTGTATAGACACTGTTTAATCACTGTGTCACACGCTCAGAGGTGAGCGCATGAGCTATTGGGGGTCACTGGAGGGCACCAAAGCATGCTGTATTTTGCACACCATATAAGAAGAACATGAGGAATGCCTATATATATTTTTTTGGACACTAATGCCTGCACTTTATATACCATATTTTATTGATTATTTTTATTGAATTTTTGGACACTTCAATAATATTAATTTTTTTTCATCATCACTTGGATTTTTTCACGTTTTGCATGTTGCATGTTGTATTTATATATATTTATTCACTGGTTTTTATTAATGAATAACACCTATAATTATTGAATATTTTTAACGTGATTTATAGATTATTTATATATATATTCATTTATTGGTTTTCACAAATGAATGGCACTGATTATTATTGTATATTTTTAACGTGATTTATATATTTTACGCTACGATATTAATTTTTGGTGTTATCTATATTTTTATCACGGTATTTATTTTTACCTAGCGCATACACAATTACTTATTTTGATGATTGGCCAAGCATGCACTATGACCCGCATGCTTGGCCAATTACAGTGCCGTCTGTAGAGAGAGCTGTAATTGGCCAAAGCCAGGGTGGCTTTGGCCAATTATGGCTCAGGGGGTTTAGCACACGCCCCACACTATATAAGGCCGCCTGCACGGCGGCCCTGTGTAGTGTGTGTTCCGGCCTTGAGAGACAGAGATAGAGAGACAGTGTCATTCGATTTAAGTTAGATAGATTAGGCAGGACAGTCAGTGAGTTAGCTGCACTTACAGTGTATTGTGTATATATATGCATCCCAGGTGTTGTATATATATATATATATATATTTTTATAAATGTTTTAATATTATCATTAACTTCTTACAGGAATTTTATCTATATCTATCTTTTTTTATATATGTATCATGAGTATCTATATATCAATTAGAATCTAGTATCCATTACACTATCTGTTTTTTAATTGTATTACTGTGATTGTTATGGCTGTCTCTGTGTATGAGGTGTGCGGCGGTGTGCTCTATGTATGGCAGCTCCGTTCTGGGGTTTATTTAGTTCACCATAACAATGGTTTTTAGCATCTATTTATTTGATTTTATCTATATGCTTTGCTCTCTGGTTTTGAATCACTTTGCTCCTCAGACTACGAATAGCTAGAATGATAATTATAGGGTTCGTTAGGCAACAGGGGATAAGTATAGCCATAGCCTGTTGCTAACTCAGTCTGCAATCTAAGGGAAAATGGCCGCCAGGGATATACATGGCCGTAGCCTGTTGCTAGTTTTGTCCGCGGTCTAAGGCAAAATGGCCGCCGTGACTATAAATTGATCATAGAGCGTCCGTCCAATCAAATCCCCCTGATGAAGGCACGTGATCCCGGTGCCGAACACGCGTAGGGGAGGGGCCTGGACGGAGCTGTCAGCAAAGAGAGAGAGAGAGATTGAGGCACACACCGCACCGCACGTTATACCTTACGATCGGCCTGTTTGTGTCTATGCCTATGTAGGATGGTGCACTCACGCACCCACAGCATGTGAGTACCCCTATGAGGGGAGGGTTATTTTAATAAAAGATCCTTCATTATCTTACAATATTGCGCTATGGAGTTTCTTTTCTCTTGCATATAACATCATGACTGGGAACATTGGAGGTCTGCACAGTTGATTCCATTTGAGCACAGGAGTGGCTCTAAGGCGTGTTTGACAGAGTTTAATTACTGTGTCACACACTGTAAGGTGAGCGCATACGCTTTTGGGGGTCACTGAAAGACACTAAGGCATGCTTTATGGTGTTGCACCTTTGGAAGAACAAGATGGAAGAGCTTCACTAATTATGGACACAAATTTTGAGCACTTTATATTTACATTTCTTTGGATATACACTTTTTGAATTATAAGGACTTTCATGAGGATTGCTGCTATTTCACTCCTGATTTGGCACTTAGATTGTGTGTTTTATATTGCACTTTGCACTTTGAAAATTATAAGGTTTGAACACATTTATTTATTATTTATTATTTTTATTTGGTTATTCTGGCATTTAGCACTTATTGTAACCGTCTATATGGTATTTTTTCAATTTAGCGCAGATGGATTGAAAACTGGCTACAGGGGCGAGTTCAGAGGGTAGTGATAAATGGGGAGTATTCTGAATGGTCCGGGGTGAAAAGTGGGGTCCCCCAGGGTTCTGTCCTGGGACCAATCCGATTTAATTTATTCATTAACGACTTGGAGGGTGGGATAAACAGCCCAATCTCTGTATTTGTGGACAATACTAAGCTAAGCAGGGCAATAACTTCTCCACAGGATGTGGAAACCTTGCAAGAAGATCTGCACAAATTAATGGGGTGGGCAACTACATGGCAAATGAGGTTTATTGTAGAAAAATGTAAAATAATGCATTTGGGTGGCAAAAATATGACTGCAATCTACTCACTAGGGGGAGAACCTCTGGGGGAATCTAGGATGGAAAAGGACCTGGGGGTCCTAGTAGATGACAGGCTCAGCAATGGCATGCAATGCCAAGCTGCTGCAAGCAAAGCAAACAGAATATTGGCATGCATTAAAAAGGGGATTAACTCCAGAGATAAAATTATTCTCCCACTCTACAAGACTCTGGTCTGGCCGCACCTGAAGTATGCTTTCCAGTTCTGGGCACCAGTCCTCAGGAAGGATGTGCTGGAACTGGAGAGAGTCCAGAGAAGGGCAACAAAACAAATAAAGGGACCGGAGGACCTTAGTTATTAGGAAAGGTTACGAGCACTGAACTTGTTCTCTCTGGAGAGGAGACGCTTGAGAGGGGATATGATTTCAATGTACAAATACCATACTGGTGACCCCACGATGGGGATAAAACGTTTCCGTGAAAGCGAATTTAATAAGACACGCAGCCATTCACTAAAATTAGAAGAAAAGAGGTTTGCCGAAAGAGCGGTTAGGATGTGGAATTCTCTTCCACAGGCAGTGGTTTTAGTGGGGAGCATTGATAATTTCAAAACACTAATAGATAAGCACCCACAACATACAGGGATGTTGTGGGTGCTTCATCCCCCAGATGAAGCGTGCCTTCATCTGGGGGATCCCCCAGATGAAGGCACGCTATCCCTGTGCCGAAGACGCGTAGGGGAGGGGCAGGACGGAGCTACAGACAAGCAGAGGATTACACACCACACCGCACGCCAGACGTTTGTTCCTGTATCCCTGTGTATTACACTATGGATAGGATGGTGCACTGACGCACCCATACCTTGTGAGTACCCTCCTGGAGGGAAGTGGTTTTATAATTTAATAAATCTCTGACGGTATTACACTATGGAGTTTCTTTCTTTCCTACATATGTTACCATTGATGATTATCTGAGAGAGGTGCAGATCCTTCCCAACAGATCCTATATGAGCCCAGGAGTGGCTCTACTGCGTGTATAGACACTGTTTAATCACTGTGTCACACGCTCAGAGGTGAGCGCATGAGCTATTGGGGGTCACTGGAGGGCACCAAAGCATGCTGTATTTTGCACACCATATAAGAAGAACATGAGGAATGCCTATATATATTTTTTTGGACACTAATGCCTGCACTTTATATACCATATTTTATTGATTATTTTTATTGAATTTTTGGACACTTCAATAATATTAATTTTTTTTCATCATCACTTGGATTTTTTCACGTTTTGCATGTTGCATGTTGTATTTATATATATTTATTCACTGGTTTTTATTAATGAATAACACCTATAATTATTGAATATTTTTAACGTGATTTATAGATTATTTATATATATATTCATTTATTGGTTTTCACAAATGAATGGCACTGATTATTATTGTATATTTTTAACGTGATTTATATATTTTACGCTACGATATTAATTTTTGGTGTTATCTATATTTTTATCACGGTATTTATTTTTACCTAGCGCATACACAATTACTTATTTTGATGATTGGCCAAGCATGCACTATGACCCGCATGCTTGGCCAATTACAGTGCCGTCTGTAGAGAGAGCTGTAATTGGCCAAAGCCAGGGTGGCTTTGGCCAATTATGGCTCAGGGGGTTTAGCACACGCCCCACACTATATAAGGCCGCCTGCACGGCGGCCCTGTGTAGTGTGTGTTCCGGCCTTGAGAGACAGAGATAGAGAGACAGTGTCATTCGATTTAAGTTAGATAGATTAGGCAGGACAGTCAGTGAGTTAGCTGCACTTACAGTGTATTGTGTATATATATGCATCCCAGGTGTTGTATATATATATATATATATATATATATATATATATATATATATATATATATATATATATATATATACACTGTATTCAGTTTAGCTAGATGCGTTCCTGTTATTATCTTCCTACTGACAGGCAGGCTTGTGATGTTACAGTATTTACAGCTACCTATAGAAAATTGCTGGTGTTCTTCTGATCCTATTAGTACCACAGTCAGGCAGCTAGACTATTTACAGTTAGTGTAGTGCGTCCTCCTCACAGTGTTCAGCTAAAGCTACAAGTTAGTTTAGTGTGACCTCTGCACAGTGTTCAGCTAAAGCTACAAGTTAGTGTAGTGCGTCCTCTGAACAGTGTTCAGCTAAAGCTACAAGTTAGTGTAGTGCGTCCTCCTCACAGTGTTCAGCTAAAGCTACAATTTAGTGTAGTGCGACCTCTGCACAGTGTTCAGCTAAAGCTACAAGTTAGTGTAGTGCGTCCTCTGAACAGTGTTCAGCTAAAGCTACAAGTTAGTGTAGTGCACAGTGTTCAGCTAAAGCTACAAGTTAGTGTAGTGCGTCCTCCTCACAGTGTTCAGCTAAAGCTACAAGTTAGTGTAGTGCGACCTCTGCACAGTGTTCAGCTAAAGCTACAAGTTAATGTAGTGCGTCCTCCTCACAGTGTTCAGCTATAGCTACAAGTTAGTGTAGTGCACAGTGTTCAGCTAAAGCTACAAGTTAGTGTAGTGCGTCCTCCACAGTGTTCAGCTAAAGCTACAAGTTAGTGTAGTGCGACCTCTGCACAGTGTTCAGCTATAGCTACAAGTTAGTGTAGTGCGACCTCTGCACAGTGTTCAGCTAAAGCTACAAGTTAGTGTAGTGCGTCCTCTGAACAGTGTTCAGCTAAAGCTACAAGTTAGTGTAGTGCACAGTGTTCAGCTAAAGCTACAAGTTAGTGTAGTGCGTCCTCTGAACAGTGTTCATCTAAAGCTACAAGTTAGTGTAGTGCACAGTGTTCAGCTAAAGCTACAAGTTAGTGTAGTGCGTCCTCCTCACAGTGTTCAGCTAAAGCTACAAGTTAGTGTAGTACGTCCTCCTCACAGTGTTCAGCTAAAGCTACAAGTTAGTGTAGTGTGACCTCTGCACAGTGTTCAGCTAAATCTACAAGTTAGTGTAGTGCGTCCTCCTCACAGTGTTCAGCTATAGCTACAAGTTAGTGTAGTGCACAGTGTTCAGCTAAAGCTACAAGTTAGTGTAGTGCGTCCTCCTCACAGTGTTCAGCTAAAGCTACAAGTTAGTGTAGTGCGACCTCTGCACAGTGTTCAGCTAAAGCTACAAGTTAGTGTAGTGCGTCCTCTGAATAGTGTTCAGCTAAAGCTACAAGTTAGTGTAGTGCGACCTCTGCACAGTGTTCAGCTAAAGCTACCTGTAGAAGGTTGGTGATGTTTTCCTGATCCTATCACTACCTCAGGCAGCTACATTATTTACATGTTAGTCTAGTGTGACCTCTGCACAGTGTTCAGCTAAAGCTACCTGTAGGAGGTTGGTGGTGTTTTCTGATCCTATCACTACCGCAGGCAGCTACATTATTTTAACGTTGGTGTAGTGCATCCTCTGCACAGTGTTCAGCTAAAGGTACAAGTTAGTGCAGTGCGACCTCTGCACAGTGTTCTGCACAGTGTTCAGCTAAAGCTACCTGTAGAAGGTTGGTGGTGTTTTCCTGATCCTATCGCTACCGCAGGCAGCTACATTATTTACACGTTAGTCTAGTGCGACCTATGCACAGTGTTTAGCTAAAGCTACCTGTAGGAGGTTGGTGGTGTTTTCTGATCCTATCACTACCGCAGGCAGCTACATTATTTACACATTAGTCTAGTGCGACCTCTGCACAGTGTTCAGCTAAAGCTACCTGTAGGAGGTTGGTGGCGTTTTCTGATCCTATCACTACCGCAAGCAGCTACATTATTTTAACGTTAGTGTAGTGCGACCTCTGCACAGTGTTCAGCTAAAGCTACAAGTTAGTGTAGTGCGTCCTCTGAACAGTGTTCAGCTAAAGCTACAGGTTAGTGTAGTGCACAGTGTTCAGCTAAAGCTACAAGTTAGTGTAGTGCGACCTCTGCACAGTGTTCAGCTAAAGCTACAAGTTAGTGTAGTGCGTCCTCTGAACAGTGTTCAGCTAAAGCTACCTGTAGAATGTTGGTGGTGTTTTCCTGATCCTATCACTACCTCAGGCAGCTACATTATTTACACGTTAGTCTAGTGTGACCTCTGCACAGTGTTCAGCTAAAGCTACCTGTAGGAGGTTGGTGGTGTTTTCTGATCCTATCACTACCGCAGGCAGCTACATTATTTTAACGTTGGTGTAGTGCGTCCTCTGCACAGTGTTCAGCTAAAGCTACAAGTTAGTGTAGTGCGACCTCTGCACAGTGTTCATCTAAAGCTACCTGTAGAAGATTGGTGGTGTTCTCATACTACAAGCAGGCAGTTGATTTTGCTAGCTGCAGTATCAGTATATATAGATAGATATATGTATATGTATATCTATAGATATAGATATATGTATATGTATATCTATAGATATATATATATATATATATATATATATATATATATATATATATGTGTATCCCAGCTTAGTGCAGCTACATCTCACTGCAGGCCATTAGTATGTCTGGTAGGCCAACAAGGAGAGGCAGACAGTCACAAGCCAATAAAAGAGGGCAAGCAGGCTCTGTGTCTAGAGGCAACAGTGCTGGTCGTGGAGACGGTGCATCCTCATCAGCACGTGGCCGTGGGACACGCTTGGCCTTTTTTTCGGCAGCTGGCCGTGTTGAGCCGCAACATGCGGAAGACTTGGTCGAGTGAATGACCAAGCCGTCCTCATCCTCCTCATCCTCTCTCAACCATTCTCAGGGTACTTTGTCTGGCAAAGCAGCTGCCAACGCGGCCTCTTCCCTCGGCTCAATGGCATCAGTGACTCCTTCCCTAGCCCCACCATGTCCTCCTGAGGAGTCCCTCAAACTGTTTGACCACAGTGTTGGGTACATGCTCCGGGAGGATGCCCAGCGTTTAGAAGGCTCTAAAGATGATACTGAGCTAGATGAAGGCAGTAACGTGAGCACGGATAGAGGGGGTGCCCAAGAAGGACAGCAGTCTGGCAGTCATGCTCCCCATGCTGCAGCATACTGCCAGGTTTGCTCCAGTGATGAGGAGGGAGGGGATGATGAGGTCACTGACTCAACGTGGGTGCCTGATAGGAGAGAGGAGGAGGAGGCACATCACCAACAAAGCAGGATGCCCTCCTGGGGCCAGCCTAAGGGCAGCACACTGACTGCATCACACCGCAAAGCTCTGCATGTGCAGGGCTCTGCTGTCTCTGCACGTTATTCCAAAAGTTCTTTGGTGTGGGCCTTTTTTGAGATGAGTGCATCAGATCGCACTGCTGCTTTTTGCAACATATGTCTCAAGCGTATCTCGTGTGGCCAAAACATCTCCCGTTTGGGAACCACATGCTTGACCAGACATATGTTGACCTGCCATGCAGTTCGTTGGCAAGCGTATCTAAAAGACCCACACCAAAGAACAAAGAGGACCTCTCCTTGCTCCTCATCAGCTGAGATCTCCAACCGCACTATACCTTCAGTTCTCTCTGAGACCTGCACTGAGAGAAATGAAGGTGTAGAATTAAGTGTGTCACAGCCAAGTACTTGTGGGCAATCTGCTTTCGGTACACCGGCGTCAGATTGTACCAGGCAAATTTCCCTGCCCCAGCTGCTGCACCGCCGAAAGAAGTTCACTCCCAGCCATCCACATGCCCAGCGGTTGAATGCTAGCTTGGCAAAATTTCTAGCACTTCAACTGTTACCTTTTCAGTTGGTAGACTCTGCCCCCTTCCGTGAGTTTGTGGAATGTGGCAGGTACCCAAATGCCACTTTTTCTCATGGAAGGCGATTCCGGCTCTCTACTGGCATGTGGAAGGCAATGTCCATGCCTCGCTGGACAGGGCGGTCAGCGGTAAGGTGCATATTACCGCTGACTCATGGTCCAGCAGGCATGGACAGGGATGTTACCTAAGTTTCACCGCGCATTGGGTGACTCTGCTGGCAGCTGGGAAGGATGCAGGACAAGGTGCAGTAATGTTGGAGGTTGTTCCGCCACCACGCCTCCAAAATGCCACTACTAATGATTCTGACACACCTCTCTCCTCCACCCCCTCCTCTTCTTCTTCCTCCATGGCCTCTTCCTGTGCTTTGTCCTCGGAATCAGGGGTGCTCCGTAGGTGTTCAAGGGGCTATGCAAGTATGCAGGCCAAAAGATGCCATGCGGTGCTTGAGCTGGTGTGCTTGGGGGCCAGGAGCCACACTGGGGCAGAGGTTCTGTCAGCTCTGCAGGGGCAGGTTCAGAAGTGGTTGTTGCCATGCCAACTTAAGGCAGGAATGGTGGTTTGCGACAATGGCACCAACCTCCTCTCCGCCCTCCGACAGGGACAACTGACCCATGTGCCCTGTTTGGCTCACGTCCTTAACTTGGTGGTGCAGCGGTTCTTGGGCAGGTACCCGGGCTTACAAGATGTCCTGAGGCAGGCCAGGAAAGTCTGTGTGCATTTCCGCCGGTCATATAATGCCAGTGCTCGGCTGGCAGACCTCCAAAAGGAATTTAACCTGCCCAAGAACCGCCTAATCTGTGACATGCCCACCAGGTGGAACTCAACGTTGGCCATGCTGCAGTGGCTGCAGTGGCAGCATAGGGCCATCAATGAGTACCTGTGCGACTATGGCACCAGGACAGGGTCAGGAGAGCTTGTTTTTTTTCCCCACGCCAGTGGGCCATGATCAGGGATGCATGCACTCTCCTGTCACCATTTGAGGAAGCCACGAGGATGGTGAGCAGTGACAGTGCATGCATCAGTGACACTGTCCCTCTTGTCCACCTGTTGGAGCACATGCTGCATGGAATAATGGACAGGGCACTTGAGGCAGAACAGAGGCAGGAAGAGGAGGACTTACTTAGCTCTCAAGGCCCCCTTTATCCAGACAGTGTTCCTGCATGCCAGCCGATTACACAGGAAGAGGAGGTGGAGGAGGAGGATTGTGTCAGTATGGAGATGGAGCCTGGCACTCAGCATCAGCAGCAGTCTTTAAGGGATCATTCACAGTCCCAAGAAACACATGGACTTGTACGTGGCTGGGAGGAGATGGCTGCAGATCATGTCGTCCTTAGTGACCCAGAGGACTCCGGACCGAATTCCTCAGCAAACCTATGCTGCATGGCCTCCCTGATACTGCAAAGCCTGCGGAAGGATCCTCGTATTCGTGGTATTAAGGAGAAGGAACAATACTGGCTGGCAACCCTCCTTGATCCACGTTACAAGGGTAAGGTTGCGGACCTTATCTTGCCATTGCAGAGGGAGCAGAGGATGAAACATCTTCGGGAGGCCTTGCAGAAAGGGCTGTGCAACGCGTTCCCAGAGACTGGGAGGTTACAAACTCCTGTTTCTGGACAACATGTTGCTGAGGCTTGGGTCAGTCAAAGAAGGAGCGGTGGAAAAGGTGGCCATCTGACCAATGCGTTCAGACAATTTTTTAGTCCGCAGCCCCAAGGTATGATCGATTCCAGCAACCATTGCCAGCGTCTGTTTTACATGGTGCAGGAATACCTAGGGGCAAGATCTGACTTGGACACCTTTCCCACTGAAAATCCTCTGGGTTACTGGGTCTTGAGGATGGATCACTGGCCAGAGCTTGCACAGTATGCAACTGAGCTACTGGCCTGTCCTGCATCCAGCGTTCTTTCGGAAAGCACATTCAGTGCTGCTGGAGGCTTTGTAACCGATCACAGGGTGCGTCTGTCCACCGACTCGGTCGATCGACTGACTTTCATAAAAATTAATCAGTTTTGGATCACAACCAGCTACCAAGCACCTGATGCTGATGTAACTGAATAATTTTTTTGAAATGTCAGATCCCTTCAAAGACTGCCTATGCTGATGCTGAGTGACTATCCTGTTATACTGAGTAATTATCCTCTTCCTCCTCAATGATCATGATGATAGCTTGTAAGAACATTTTTGGTTCTGGGCGCCGCCAGTCCCGCCACCAGTACCTAAGGCCCAATTTTTCAGCCTCTGTTTAACAGGGGCATGTAATTACAATTTTTGATGCAATTCTTTGCAGCAGGGCTAGTTTCTGCGCTCCAACTAGAGTATCTGTGAGGGGTTGCAGTGCTGTGGCACCAGCACCAGTGCCTAAGGCCCAATTTTTCAGCCCCTATTTAACAGGGGTGTGTAATTACAGTTTTTGATGCAATTCTTTGCAGCAGGGCTAGTTCCTGCGCTCCAACTAGAGTATCTGTGAGGTGTTGCAGTGTTGTGGCACCAGCACCAGTGCCTAAGGCCCAATTTTTCAGCCCCTGTTTAACAGGGGCGTGTAATTACAATTTTTGATGCAATTCTTTACAGCAGGGCTGGTTCCTGTGCTCCAACTAGAGTATCTGTGAGGGGTTGCAGTGTTGTGGCACCAGCACCAGTGCCTAAGGCCCAATTTTTCAGCCCCTGTTTAACAGGGGTGTGTAATTACAGTTTTTGATGCAATTCTTTGCAGCAGGGCTAGTTCCTGCGCTCCAACTAGAGTATCTGTGAGGTGTTGCAGTGTTGTGGCACCAGCACCAGTGCCTAAGGCCCAATTTTTCAGCCCCTGTTTAACAGGGGCGTGTAATTACAATTTTTGATGCAATTCTTTACAGCAGGGCTGGTTCCTGTGCTCCAACTAGAGTATCTGTGAGGGGTTGCAGTGTTGTGGCACCAGCACCAGTGCCTAAGGCCCAATTTTTCAGCCCCTGTTTAACAGGGGTGTGTAATTACAATTTTTGATGCAGTTCTTTGCAGCAGGGCTAGTTCATGCACTCCAACTAGACTATCTGTGAGGGGTTTCAGTGTTGTGGCACCAGTGCCTAAGGCCCAATTTTTCAGCCCCTGTTTAACAGGGGCGTGTAATTACAATTTTTGATGCAATTCTTTGCAGCAGGGCTAGTTCCTGCGCTCCAACTAGAGCATCTGTGAGGGGTTCCAGTGTTGTGGCACCACCACCACCACCAAAGGCCCAATTTTTCTGCCCCTGTTCAACAGGGGCATGTAATTACAATTCTTTTTCTAATATTTCACAGCAGGGCCCGTTTCTGCACCCACCAAGAATATCTGTGAGGACTTACAGTGTTGTAGCACCAGCACCAGCACCACCAAAGGCCCAATTTTTCTGCCCCTGTTCAACAGGGGCATGTAATTACAATTCTTGATCTAATATTTCACAGCAGGGCCCGTTTCTGCGCCCACCAAGAGTATCTGTGAGGACTTACAGTGTTGTGGCACCAGCACCACCACCACCACCAAAGGCCCAATTTTTCTGCCCCTGTTCAACAGGGCATGTAATTACAATTCTTGATCTAATATTTCACAGCATGGCCCTGTGAGGGCTTACAGTGTTGTGGCCACAACAACACCTAAGGCCCAAATTTCTGCTAAGTATATAGGGCAGGCCCCTACTTTCAAACATCTAACTTACAAACGACTCCTACTTGCAAACGGAAGGAGACAACAGGAAGTGAGGTGAAATCTACCCCTAGGAAGGGAAATTCTCTCCTGTAAGAGTTAATATGGGAAAAACATTTCTCCTTTCCACTGATGCTTTATCACCAATCCTTGTTTCACAAAAAAACCCAAATTTTCAAAAAACATTTGTCATTGGGACAAAAAGTGAGGTGAAATCTTCTGAAGAGGAGCACAGACAGCAAAACAAATGTCACAGGGGTGATAACCCTTCCCTAGGTTTTCCAAAAAGCTTAAAATAGATTTTTTGGCTGGAGCTAAACACGTTAAAAATGTACCAGTTCAAAATTACAAACAGATTCTACTTAACAACAAACCTACAGTCCCTGTCTTGTTTGCACCGCCTGTATACTGCTGTTCAGAGTATATAGGGCCTGGGGCCCTACACCTTTCCTTTTTTAATTTGGGTGCGGGGTTCCCCTTAATATCCATACAAGACCCAAATGGCCTGGTAATGGACTTGGGGGTACCCATGTCATTTGTCTCACTGATTTTCATCCATATTGCCAGGATCCGACATTACATTAAAGCCGCAAGCACTTTTAAATGACTTTTTTTCCTTTAAAAATGACATTTTGTGCAGAGACTGTTCTAAGCACGGGAAACGTGGGCCACTTTACAGGCATACTATAGACACCCCCCAGGTACGATATTTAAAGGAATATTTCACTTTTTTTTTACTTTAAGCATCATTAAAATCACTGCTCCCGAAAAAACGTCCGTTTTTAAAACTTTTTTTTGCATTGATACATATCCCCTGGGGCAGGACCCGGGTCCCCAAATCCTTTTTAGGACAATACCATGCAAATTGGCCTTTAAAATTAGCACTTTTGATTTCGAACGTTCGAGTCCCATAGACGTCAATGGGGTTCAAACGTTCGTGCAAATTTTTGGTCCGTTCGCATGTTCTGGTGCGAACCGAACCGGGGGGTGTTCGGCTCATCCCTATGTGTGACTATAGTTCAGCCAGCAGGCTGAATGAAAGAAGTGTAACTGTATATGGCCATCCTTATACAGATTGTTTGTCTTAAAGGTGGGTACAGACAGATCGATATTTGGCCAGTTCGGCAAGGACCAGACAAATTTCGATATGTGGGTGGCCTTCCCTGTTCAACAGAAGTCATTTTTGTTAAATTGGTTTCTGTTGAACAGCTATACTGGAAAACCTTCATTGATCAGCGGCTGTTAGTTCTATCACCACTGAGCACACTTTCACACATTCTGTTGCATCCATTGTTTTTGTTCTTCCTCTGTAATAATGTCAGCATCACTTACGCATTTGGAAATTTATCAGGTGTCCTGGAATGTGCATGTGGCATTTGGGAGCTCCAGGCCTGACATCTTTTACCAGAAATTGTGATGTAAGTTGTGCCTCGGTATTCTCCTCCATTTCCTTCATAACAACCTGAAACTACTGTAGGTTTTGTAGACTCAGGTATAACTGTAAAGAAAAAAATAACGATTTTTTGTTATTTAAATTAATATATTCTACTATGCACTGTAGAAATAATTCATATGGTAAATATTCATATTCCAAATTACAACATACTTACCTACACACTTTGTCTCCCACTGCTTACTATTGGTCCCTCAATATGATGAGTGGACTCTAACCAATGGTGAGGTGCAGGAATCAGTAAGAGGCAGACCAGGACTTGAATTTCAGGGAAATGGAACTTGCCTTGCTAAATGCCCCAGGATATCCAAAGTCATCAATAATACATCTAAAGTTATTTGCAGGTGCCTATAGGTACAGTATCTGTTTGTACTCGCCCCACCAGTTTTGTACATGTTAGCTAATCACACAGGTTTACATTGGAAATCTAACTCCTTTCATAGTAGTAAACTGTTATGTACAATTATAGCAGGAGAACCTTTCAAAGTTGGTAAGTTTGAATAAATACACCAGTTCAACCTGAGTGCGTGTGTGTTTGTCTCTACCATTTTCAATATCCCTGTACATTGTGTTTGCTAAGAAACACATCTAAAGTTTTTTTTAACTTATCTACACTCCCTGCTGACAACACTAAACATGGAAGGGGTTTCCACATCCTTACAGCTCTAATGCCCAGTACAAACGATAGGCTTTTCTGATGGAAAATGTGTGATAGGACCTTGTTGTCGGAAATTCCGATCGTGTGTAGGCTCCATCACACATTTTCCATAGGAATTTCCGACACACAAAGTTTGAGAGCTTGCTATAAAATTTTCCGACAACAAAATCCGTTGTCGGAAATTCCGATCGTGTGTACACAAATCCGCCGCACAAAGTGCCACGCATGCTCAGAATAAATTAAGAGACGAAAGCTATTGGCTACTGCCCCGTTTATAGTCCCGACGTACGTGTTTTACGTCACCACGTTCAGAACGATCGGATTTTCCGACAACTTTGTGTGACTGTGTGTATGCAAGACAAGTTTGAGCCAACATCCGTCGGAAAAAATCCATGGATTTTGTTGTCGGAATGTCTGTTCAATGTCCGACCATGTGTACAGGGCTTAACAGTAAAGAACCCCTTACGCAGTTCAGACTGAGTTGCTTCAAATCCAACCTCATTGTGGGGCCGCGTGTCTAGAGTCACTAAAGATTTGTATATATTGCAATCATGTCCCCACTTAAGCATCTCTTCTCCAGGGATTATAAGTTTAATGTTTATTCATTCTTAAAAAATGAGGTCATCCAGCCCCCTTGTCAGCTTAGTTGCCCTTCTTTGGACTCGCTCTCCCTCCTGAGGACTGGTGACCAGAACTGGACAATTAAAACCAGTACTCCAATTTAATTATAAAAAAACTGCTAAGAGGCAAGTCTGCTGGTTGGCAGTCCCCTAAACATGTTTGATTGGCTCACCTGTATATACCGTATATAAATTGTTACACATGCATTGTCTATCTCTTCGTCTTTAGTATTTTGTCCCTACCTCACTCTGTAACTAGGGGGTGCTCTATATAGTTAACACCACCCTCCTTCTGCATGCTTTAGCCTCACCAGGACAGCACCAGGTTCTGCCTAGAGTATAATTATTTTGTTTTTCTTGACCAATTCTTCCTACAAATACAAGGGACCGCGATAGGCGCCATTTTTGTCCTGGTATACGCTAAAATCCTTATATGCTGTTGGTACATCTGGGCTAATAATCCATTTGCCAAACACATAGCCTTCTATTTCTTATGTAAGGTTTCAGCTGTGGTGCTTATTTGTGTATTTCTTTATTGTTTTATTTGACATATTCACAGTAATATGGATAAAGTGTGTCACTTCTGTGCTGGCTTGTTGGAATCTGTTGTACAACCTCTCCACACTGAACATCATCTTTCCAGCTGATTCTGGCCTCTTCCTTGGAGTCACCTGTTTATCCAGCCATTCTCGTGGTGCCTAAGGCTGGTATGCTTTTACTGTCATCATTACAGTGTTACAGTGAGCTTTTTACCACAGCATCATTTATTTTTAAAGAGCCATTTCATTTGTCCTTATGTGCTCAATAAACCTTTTTTAATGGACCCCGTGGATACATGCCTTATTTCATGAACTATTTACAGTGCCTTCAAAAAGTATTCATACCCCTTGACATTTTCCAACTTTTGTCATGTTACAACAAAAAACTAATAATAATAACTAATAATATTTATTTTATTGGGATCTTATGTGATAGACCAACACAAAGTGGCACATAGTTGTGAAGTGGAAGGAAAATAATAAATGGTTTTCATTTTTTTTTACAAATAAATATCTAAAAATTGTGGCATGCATTTGTATTCAGCCCCCTCTGATTCCCCTAACTAAAATCTAGTGAAACCAATTGCCTTCAGAAGTCACCAAATTAGTAAACAAATACAGCTGTTCTGTGAAGCCCTCAGAGGTTTGCTAGAGAACCTTAGTGAACAAACAGCATCATTATGGCCAAGGAACACACCAGACAGGTCAGGGATAAAGTTGTGGAGAAGTTTAAAGTAGGGTTAGGCTATAAAAAAAAATCCCAAGCTTTGAACATCTCACATAACACTGTTCAATCCATTATCCAAAAATGGAAAGAGTATGGTACGACTACAAACCTACCAAGACATAGTCGTCCACCTAAACTGACAGGCCGGGCAAGGAAAGCATTAATCAGAGAAGCAGCCAAGAGGCCCATGGTAACTGGAGGAGCTGCAGAGAGCCACAGCTCAGGTGGAAGAATCTGTCTACAGTAGACATGTGCAATTCGTTTCGTAACGAATCAAAATTGAGACGATTTTTTGCAGAAAAAAATAACAAATTTCAACTGATATGAAAGAAATTATAACAAAATAACAAATTCATTCAGCAAGATTCATTAATTTGTTAAAGGGCTAATGAAACAGCAGGTTGACTTGGAGTAAATCTTACAGCCTATCAGCTGATTCATTTTGTGCTGGAGGTTGGATTATTAATACTGGCAAAGTGTATTCCTGAGAACTGAGTGAGAAGGGTGTTGTATTTCAGCAGAGGAGATGGGTTTTGAGAAGCAGCAGAGATATTCTGTGTGTGTGTACTAATGGATTCAAGCTCTAAACATCAGGTTCCTCCTAGTACCAGCAGCAGTGACACAGCACAACCACTGGCAAAGTGCATTCCTGAGAAGGGTGTTGTATTGCATTTGTCATTGTGTGTATGTGTTAATGGATTCAATAAACAAACGACTTTCAGAATTACAATTTGTTATCACAAATATATATACATAAATAATGAATTATCAAAAAAAACGAAACAATTATGCAATAAAACGAATCAATTCGTTATAACGAATATCTATACTCTACAGTAATAACGAATTATCCTGAAAACAAATTAACACAACATAACAAATATAACAAAACTAAATTATGTATTTTACTAATGAAAAGGAAACAAACTTTTCCATCTAGTCAAGTCTAGTCCACAGGACAACTATTGTGCACTCTACAAATCTGGACTTTATGGAAGAGTGGCAAGAAAAAAGCCATTGTTGAAAGAAAACCATAAGAAGTCCCATTTGCAGTTTGCAAGAAGCCATGTGGGGGACACAGCAAACATGTGGAAGAAGGTCCTCTGGTCAGATGAGACCAAAATGTAACCTTTTGACCTAAAAGCAAAACACTATATGTGGCAGAAAACTAACACTGCACATTACCCTGAACAGACCATTCTCACTGTGAAACATGGTGGTGGCAGCAACATGTTGCGGGGATGCTTTTCTTCAGCAGGGACAGGGAAGCCGGTCAGAGTTGATGGAAGATGGATGGAGCCAAATACAGGGCAATCTTAGAAGAAAACATGTTAGAGTCTGCAAAAGACTTGAGATGGGGCAGAGGTTCACCTTCCAGCAGGACAACGACCCTAAACATACAACCAGAGGTACAATGGAATCTTTTAGATCAAAGCATATTCATATGTTAGAATGGCCCAAAGTCGAGACCTAAATCCAATTGAGAATCCATGGCAAGGCTTAAAAATTACTGTTCACAGACGCTCTCCATCCAATCTGACAGAGCTGAGCTATTTTGCAAAGAATGGGCCAAAATGTCACTCACTAGATGTGCAAAGCTGGTGGAGACATCCCCCAAAAGACTTGCAGCTGTAATTGCAGCTAAAGGTGGTTCTACAAAGTACTAACTCGGGGGGGCTGAATACAAATGAGCGCCACACTTTTCACATATTTATTTGTAAAAAAAATTGAAAACCATTGATCATTTTCCTTCCAGTTTACAATTACAGTATCTCACAAAAGTAAGTACACCCCCCATATTTTTGTAAATATTTTATTATATCTTTTCATGTGACAACACTAAAGAAATTACACTTTGCTAAAATGTAAAGTAGTGAGTGTCCAGCTTGTATAACAGTGTAAATTTGCTGTCCCCTCAAAATAACTCAACACATAGCCATTAATGTCTAAACCTCTGGCAACAAAAGTGAGTACACCCCTAAGTGAAAATATCCAAATTGGGCCCAAAGTGTCAATATTTTGTGTGGCCACCATTATTTTCCAGCACTGCCTTAACCCTCTTGGGCATGGTGTTCACCAGAGCTTCCCAGGTTGCCACTGGTGTCCTCTTGCACTCCTCCATGACAACATCACGGAGCTGGTGGATGTTAGAGACCTTGTGATTCTCCACCTTCCATTTGAGGATGCCTCACAGATTCTCAATAGGGTTTAGGTCTGGAGACATGTTTGGCCAGTCCATCACCTTTTCCCTTAGCTTCTTTAGCAAGGCAATGGTTGTCTTGGAGGTGTGTTTGGGGTCGTTATCATGTTGGAATACTGTCCTGCGGCCCAGTCTCCGAAGGGAGAGGATCAAGCTCGGCTTAAGTATGTCACAGTACATGTTGGCATTCATGGTTCCCTTATTGAACTGTAGCTCCCCAGTGATGGCAGCACTCATGCAGCCCCAGACCATGACACTCCAACCACCGTACTTGATTGTAGGTAAGATACACTTGTTTTTGTACTCCTCACCTGGTTGCCACCACACACGCTTGACACCATCCGAACCAAATAAGTTTATTTTGGTCTCATCAGATCACAGGACATGGTTCTAAAAGACAAGCAGACTAAGGACTTGAAAGACAAGCAGACTAAGGACATGGATTACTGTCCTTAGTCTGCTTGTCTTTCAGCAAACTGTTTGCGGGCTTTCTTATGCATCATCTTTTGAAGAGGCTTCCTTCTGAGATGACAGCCATGCAGTCCAATTTGATGCAGTGTGCGGCATAAGGTCTAAGCACTGACAGGCTGACCCCCCACCCCTTCAATCTCTGCAGCAATACTGGCAGCACTCATACGTCTATTTCCCAAAAACGACCTCTGAATAAGATGCTGAGCACGTGCACTCAACCTCTTTGGTCGACCATGGCGAGGCCTGTTCTGAGTGGAACCTGTCCTGTTAAAAACTGCTGTATGGTCTTGGACACAGTGCAGCAGCTCCGTTTCAGGGTCTTGGCAATATTCTTATAGCCTAGACCATCTTTATGTAGAGCAACAATTCTTTTTTTCAGATCCTCAGAGGGTTCTTTGCCATGAGGTGCCATGTTTGAACTTCCAGTGACCAGTATGAGAGAGTGAGAGCGAGAACACCAAATTTAACACAGCTGCTCCCCATTCACACCTGAGACCTTGTAACACTAATGAGTCACATGACACCAGGGAGGGAAAATAGCTAATTGGGCCCAATTTGGACATTCACTTAGCGGTGTACTCACTTTTGTTGTCAGCGGTTTAGACATTAATGGCTGTGTGTTGAGTTATT